>NW_024096070.1:0-34455 GCF_016699485.2 Gallus gallus
ACAGGGAAGCATACAGAGAAATAGCCCGCCTTCAAATGGACCACTGCTGACCAGAAGGGCAACTGTCAGGCCATGGCTTCCCCTCGTCCACCAGCCATCTTTTACTTGACATGGGACATTCTTACCAGGCACATCGCCACGGCCTTACGATGGCATGAGCCACCTCCCTGCCAACCGCTAGACATACGGGAACCCTGACAACAGAACACCAGCTGAGATGCAAGCCGGTGCAACCAAGGCAGGCCTCTTCTGAAAGGCCAACATTCTAAAAAGAAAAATGGTTCCTGCACTACTTGGTTTGCTGCATGATTTGCAGCGCCATGGAGCTCATTCTGCAACACAGGTAGACACCTGCACTGAGCAGAATACAGTCACGTGCAAATGCCCATTTGCACTTCTTTCTTGTTCAGCACGTTGCCAACCAAGAAAAAGCCCCCTGTGGCATACAGACAAATTCGGCCTAAGGAGTCCTCTCCTTAGAGACTCTGCACAGCGCACTCTGGGGCTCTAAAGGGTCTCTTTCCAAAAGCAAAGCAGCCAGTCACACTCACATGACTGCGGGGTGCCTTCGGAGGTCACCGAGCTTCAGCACTTCAGTCCTGCGAGAACAACTCCATCTGCAGCTTAAACACCACGGCTTGATGCAGGTGCTTCTGAGGAAGTGGCTGAACTTGTATTAGTGGGGTGAAGCCCCCGAGCCAGCAGTTTTCCTAACTGTCTGGAGACACTTATCTTCCGAGAAATAGATCCTCTTGCACGTACTGCAAAAAGACAGCTAGACACTGTACTGCTCTGTACACTTGGACTGCGTTTGCAAGGATCTGACCAAGGAAAAACTGGTTTTCTTCTGCAGCTAGCCAAAACAGGGGCTTCTTTGAGAGAGCAACAGCATGCACGCACTGTCTGCAAGCCCCCTGGCATCCTTCTGCTGTGCTTATGGAGCACCTGGAGCAAGCAGGCACTGACTGCATAGCTCGTGGGGGCTAACACTGCTCAGATAACAGCCGAGGGCGTGAAGAAATGAATGCAGTGCTCCTCCAGACACATAACGCAGCAGCAAAGACTGGAGCACTGCTGAGGCAGGTAGCAGAGCTCCTTCACTAGTGGCCAATGTTAACTGGATAGTCAGTGCTGAGCAAAATGAGGACAAAGGACAGACTCTGCAAACCGCAGATAACATTTCCTGCTGGCTCAGCTATAGTCACTTATTCCGTTTCTAGGGTGCTTGGTTTTTTTTGTTTTTCATTTTTTTTTCTGTTCCTTGGTATTGGGGGGATGCTAATAATTCGTGCAAGCTCCCCCGTGCACAACCAATCTCCATCAGATGATGAGACAAAAGGCTGAGATAAGCCCCTCTTCTAGCTATACAGATTTAAAATGTGAACATAACTCTGTTCAGAGATTTTGCGATGCATAGATATGAACAATAAAAGCAGAGAGGCAGGGAAAAGAAGAGCTGGCTTGCATGGCAGCAGGTAAGCAATGTACAAGGGAAAAACACTTGGCTGTAACATTCACGCCCGTATCCCCTCCCACTTAAGACCCAGAACACAACAACTTTAAAGTAATACTCTAACTGATCCTCTGATACTGAACTGAGCCTCCAAGCTGTCTCTGCTTCTCTGCTTCTGTAATTTAAGCTTCTTTTGTCTTTCTGTTCAGCAGGCAAACCTCACCATAAGAAGACAAGATGCAAACTAACGGTGGAGTATGTACGTAGCCAAATTAGTAAAAATTCGTTTCATATGAGACAACAAACGGATGTGAGACGATGCTGTCTGAAATGGACACATACTGACTTGAATATATGTACCAAAACACTAGAAATCAAGTTCTTACCTTGTTTGAGCCTTTCCTGTTCCATCACTTAAGCTGTGTAGAAAGCTCTGGGATGTCACTGTGAACCAGCAGGCACCTGCAGCCCTATCCCTTGGCATTACGCACAGGAAAAGAAATGTCACAATACGACAGGTTATCCCTTATTTCACTTGAAGAAAAGCAGGAATATCCTGCATTACTGAAAATCACCCAGCTTGATCTTACCTATCGGGATGTGACATAGTAGCTCTTCTCGCCAGCAACCAGAAGAGACAAATAGCAGAGGAATCATTGATTCAAAGGTCTGGAAGAGAAATACTGACCTATGGAGAGCACAAGACAAATCCAGCCTAGTTCAGGTGCAGCTGAAAGCTGTCCTCAGCCAAAGCCTCAGCAGTTACCAGAAGGCAAACAAAGCTACTCTTCATGCGTTCATTTTTTAAGTTGAGCACAATGCCTGGCGTTAAAAAAAGAAGAACAATAAAAACAATCCTAAGTCGCTTCTGTTGGATCAAAAAACAGGAGAAATTAAAGAAATTAAATGGGGTTAATTCAAGGTCTACCAGGGGATCAGGCCCAGTCAGAATGGGTTTACGAATGCTAGATCCTGTTTGACAAAAGAACTCGCCCCACGCCACCGTGGCCAGAGGAGACTCCAGCAGCAGCAGCAGCAGATCCCGTGGAGGGAGGAAGCAGGGGCAGCTGGGCCTGCTGCGCAGATATACAGATAGACATAGAGATACCTTGTCACTGCTCTTCTGCCTCCACTTTTCTGGGGTACTGGGAGTTTTGTCTTCACACAGGAACTCCGCCAGAGCAGCATTTTCCAGTCCATGCCACCTTGATCCCAGGATGTGCTCCGCACTGTGCTTCTAGGCCATGAGCATCTGGTGTTGCACAAAGGCCCCTGAAAGGAAAAGCACCCTCGCACGTTTGCACTGCTCCCACACTCCCCAGAACTGTCTCTAAATCTCACGTAGCACAGACTCTCTCAGACTCTTGACTGCAGCCCAATAGCACAGCATCCCCTCTCTCACTTCGTGAGACAAGAGGCCATAGTTTGTCTTCCTTTTTAAGCTTTACAGACACAATCAGGCAAGAACTGCTTTTCCCATCCTGCAGCCAGAATGCTCCAAGATGAGGGGTGAGTGGCCGTGAGAGCAATGTCTCTCTGGAACTGCAGCTCCTTCCTCCCCTCTGACAGGGCAGAAGGAGGGAGACAAAAGACAAAGGCACAAAGCGTCTGCATTTCCCTCGTGCCTCTTACTTCCTGCCTTACGGTGGGAAACGAGCTGAGCCGCTGCGCCTCTCTGTTATGCTTAGCTCTGCAGCTCAGACATCATCTTTGCACTCACCTGTTCCCGTGCATAATGCTCCACACAACGACCCTGCAGAGCCCCAAGGCCTGCCTGCCTGCTGTCACTCACCTGGAGGTTGCAGGCTGCTGTGCCTCCTGTGGGCACCTGCTTCTAGCTGTCACTTGCAAGACACTGAGAGTCCACCTGCTTGGAACTGCAGGCAACAAACACAAACGAGAAAGAAGGAAGAAAGGACGCTTTTATTTCACAACCTTTCACCTTCATTAAAACACATTCTGCTGTGGAGCACAGCTGGAAGCATTTCACCTGGGCAAAAAAGGGGTGGAGCCTGCCTCCAGCCCTCCCCAACCTCATTTAAGGGCTGGCTGTCTAAGGGGAAGAATCTCTACTGGCAGATCTGCTCTGTGGTAGTGTTTTCTGAGTCCTGTTCTTCAGAATGGGGTCTTTGTTTACTAGCTTGAGTCCTTCAGCATTCCTACAAAAATTAAAACACAGGAAAGCAGCTGTATCACCTACTGCCTTTCACTACAGTTACCATTTTAGGTTATGGATCAAGGTTGAACCGTACAGTGGGAGTGCTGCCACAAGGCTCTGGCTGTGCTGGGCCTCCCACCAGCCCGGGCCTCAAAGCAGCTCCAACTGTGCCAGGCCCCCCTACGGCCCAGGCCCAAAGCAGCCCCAGCAGTGCCAGCCCCCCCTACGGCCTTGTCCCCAAAGCAGCCCCAACTGTGACTGGTCCTGCTCCATCTTGGGCCTCAAGGCCCTGGCTGAGCCTGGGCCCTTTTTGGTCTGGGCCCAGAGGTGGCCTCAACTGTGCTAGGCTCCCCTCCAGCTCAGGCCCCAGAGCAGCCCCAACATGGCCAGGCCCATCTCCATCCTGGGACCCAAAGCAGCCCCAACTGTGCCTGGTCCTTCTCCATCCTGGACTTCACAGCAGCCCCAACTTTGCTTGGCCCCCCTCTGGCCTAGGCCCCAAAGCAGCCCCAACTGTGCCAGGGTCCTCCTCCATCCTGGGCCCCAAAAACAGCCCCAAATGTGTCTGGTCCTCTTCAATCCTGGGCCCCGAGGCACTGGTTTTGCTTGGGTTCGCTTTTGTCTGGGCCCCAAACCAGCCCCACCTGTGCCAGGCTCCCCTCCGGCCTAGGCCCCAAAGCAGCCCCAACTGTGCCAGGCCCATCTCCATCCTGGGACCCAAAGCAGCCCCACCTGTGCCAGGCTCCCCTCCATCCTGGGCTTCAAAGCAGCCCCAACTGTGCCTGGTCCTTCTCCATCCTGGGCCCCAAAGCAGCCCCAACTGTGCCAGGCCCCCCCCAGCCTAGGCCCCAAAGCAGCCCCAACTGTGTCTGGTCATCCTCCATCCTGGGATCCGAGGCCCTGCCTGTGCCTGGGCCCCTTTTGGTCTGGGCCCAGAGGAGGCCTCAACTCTTCTAGGCCTCCCTCGAGCGCAGGCCCCAAAGCAGCCCTAACTGGGCCAGGCCCCCCTCCAGCCCACGCCCCAAAGGAGCCCCAGCTGTGCCTGGTTCTCCTCCATCCTGGGCCCCGAGGCTCTACCTGTGCCTGGGCCCCCTTCCTTCTGGGCCCACACCAGGCCTCAACTGTGCCAGGCCCCCTCCAGCCTGGGCCCCGAGGCCACCACTCTGCTGGACCACCCTCCGGCACAGGCCCTGCCCCAAGCCCTGCCCCCTGTGGACAGCTCTGCTCTTTGCCTGCTTGGTTTTTGTTCTCTCTTCACTCTGCCAGCTTAACTGGATGAGTTTCAATGGGGCCGAGTGTCGGGTCCTGCATTTTGGTCACAACAAGCCCAGGCGTCCCCCCAGTCCTCCTTGGGGAGGAGTGGCTGGAAAGCTGCCTGAGCCCTGAAAGGGACCTTGGTGTGCTGACGGACAGGTGGCTGAAGATGAGCCAGCAGTGTGCCCAGGTGGCCAAGAAGGCCAATGGCATAAGCACCATTCCTGGCTCAGGAACGGTGTGGTGAGCAGGACTAGGGAAGTCATCCTGCCCCTGGACTCGGCACTGGCGAGGCCTCACCTCGAGTGCAGTGTTCAGTTTTGGGCACCTCAGCACAGAAGGGCCGTTGAGGTGCTGAAGCAGGTTGAAAGAAGGGCAACAAGGCTGGGGAAGGCCTTGGCCAATATGCCCTCTGAGGAGTGACTGAAGGAACTGGGGCTGTTTAGTGTGGGGAAAAGGAGGCTGAGGGGAGACCTGATGGGCTCCCTATTCCACCCAGGGAGCTGGTTCAGTCACCATCCCTGAATGTGTTGAAAACCAGGTGGTGCTCGGGGACATGATTGAGCAGGGGCTTGTTAGAGTTAGGCTGGTATGGTTAGGTTGTGCTTAGACTTGAGGGTCTTGAAGGTCTTTGTGGCGACAAAAACTCCAACCATCTCAAGCCTGGGGGAAAGGGGCTGACCCCAACGGTCACGCAACCCCCCTGGGGGGAGGGGCTCCCCTAACTGCCACTCTCCAGCTGTCATGGCAGGTAAGGCAGCAGGCTTCCCCTGCTCCCATGCTTCAGCTGGCCCCAGCGCTCCAGATCCCACCCCTGTGCCCCAGATCCCACCCCTGTAACCCCGATATCACCCCTGTAACCCCGATATCACCCCAGTGTCCCAGATCCCACCCCAGTGTGCCAGATCTCACCCCAGCGCCCCAGATCCCAGCCCTGTAAGCCCGATCTCCGCCCTGTGCCCCAGATCCCACCCCAGCGCCCCAGAGCTCACCCCAGAGCCCACCCCAGAGCCTACTTTGGCCTTTCCCCACAGAGAGAATCCCTCGAGGAGCGCTGACGGTGCCTCTGACACCCGACGCCATTTTCCCTGAAGCGACTGTGCCGCCACCGGACCCCGCCTGGATGCAGCCCACCATCCGCGGACCGATGCCGGTACCACCCCAAGCCCTCCCTGTCCCCACTGCCACCTACCTGGCGCCTCAGGCCTCTGTCTGGCCTGGGGTACCAGGTGTCTGGGGACAGGCAGCGCAGCTCCCCCCTGGGAGGGAGCTGCCCCCAACTGGGGCTCAACTGCCACCTGGGGGCCTGCCCCCAACTCGTGGGGCTGCACTTACCGCTGCTGCAGCTGCTACCTGGGGGGCTGCACCCAGCTATGGCTCCCCCCACTGCCCCTGCTCACTGCTGGGGACATCCCCTGCTGGCAGGGACGCTGCTGCCCCAGCAGCCGATGGGGCTGTGGCCTGGGGCCGTGTTCCACGGGGAGCCCCCGCAGCCCGCAGGCACCTGCCTGCCGCAGGCCCCCGGCCGCCCCGGCCCCCCGCCAGTTCTTTTGCAGGTACCACCACTGCAGGAGCAGGTGCTCCCCGTGCCCTGCACCCTGCCCGCCACCTGGGAGTCGCCGATGGAGCCCTTTCAGGACGCCGTGGTGCTCACGCAGGACCAGGGGCACCCAGCGCCCACCGACGGGTGCCCCCATCCCGCCACGGCTCCGCTCGGCTGCAGCACCGCAGCGCTGGACTCAGGGGGTGAGTTTGGGGGCTGCGGGGCGTGCGGCAGGCTGTCCGCACCGGGTGGCTGTGGGAAAGCTGGCATTGCCCCACTGGGGATGTCCTTGCTTTTCCAGCAGCCACAGCGAGCGCAGACATCCCGGAGGACGTGGCAGGACATCCAGCATCTCCTGGCATGGCTCAACGACGGTGAGTTTGGGGGCAGCAGAGCTGGCGGGGGGTTGCTGGCCACCCACCCAGCCCACCCCACACTGGGTGTGGGAAAGAAAGCTGGCATTGCCCCACTGGGCATTTTCTGCCTTTTCCAGAAGTGACATCCAAGACAGGCATCCTGGACGACGACGCAGACATCGATGACCTGCTCACGTGGATCAACAACGGTGAGTCTCTCTCTGAGGGGCAGCAGAGCTGCTGGGGGGGTGTCTGCACTGAGTGGGCGTGGGAAAGCCGGCATTGCCATTGCCCCGCTGGGCATTTTCTGCCTTTTCCAGAAGAGACACCCAGCACCCACAGACTTGACAACGATGATGTGGAAATGGACCGTTTGCTCAGCCTGGATTGACGGTGAGACTGTGCTCCGCAGAGGTGACCCCCAGAGGTGGCTGCCTGCACCGAGTGGCTGTGGGAAGGCTGCCATCATCGTTCGGGGGGATGTTCTTGCTTTTTCAGAAGCGGCTCTGGAGAGTGCTCTGGAGGTCCCCCAGCACAAGCAGGACCTGCCCGGTGTCACAAGAGAGGGGACCAAAGCCACTGCAAACAGCTGCCAAACGCAAGAGCTGATGCAGCGCATCACTGCCACAGAGCCACTGAGCCCTGATGTCTCCAGCAGCCTCGACTCCTCTTCTTCCAGCACAGAGCACTCGGACTCCTCCGGGGCCAGCAGGGAGCTGAGCAAAGAGACACATCCTGAATCAGGGCTCCTCAGCAACTCGCTCTGCTGGCAGCCAGCATCCCCTGAGCTGCCCGTGCCGACGCCCCTGGCTGCCCCTGCGCCTCCGTCGCCCCGCACTGCACATCTGATGGAAGAGGCGCGGCGGAGGCAGCCCCGGGTGGTTCTCACCCGCCTGGCACTGCCGACCCCCCTGGCTGCCCCCGCACCTCTGTTGCCCCGCACTGCACGTCTGATCCAAGAGGTGCAGCGGAGGCAGCCCCGGGTGGTTCTCACCCGCCTGGCACTGCCACCCGGATGCATCTCCTGCCGGCTGGCAGACGTGCACCACGAGGACAGCACCGAGCCAGCCAAGTGCCCAGCGCCCGCCTGCACCACCACTAACAGCAAGAGCACCGGGCACGAGCAGCACACTGGCAGCGGCCCAGCCACAAAGAGGAAGCTGCCGCGCTGCCACGATGGCCCAGGCCACAAACACCGGCGCTAGGCCAAGCTGGCTGTGTCAGCACGGTGGGCGGGCAGCAGGAGGACTGTGCCCTGATGGGGTGCCCATCACAGCCCAACAGCGGCTCGAGCGGGAGCGCACCAAGAAACCGGCCCACTTGCTGGAGCAGGAGACGTGGCCATAGCCGACCAAGACGGCTCCCTGGAGCCCTGGGCTCCTCGCTGGCCCCCACCATGCCCAGAGAGCAGCGGCAGTGTTCCGGGGGCACCAGCACCGGCCCCAGCCCTACCCCTCCAAAACTGGGCTGTCCACAAACGGCATCTTGGGCTGGGGCAATGCGGGACTCTGAAGCTGATGGACCGCCAAAGGGTTGCACTGTCAAAGCTTTGGGCTGGGAAATGTTGGCTGGGGGGTGGGAAATGGGTGGGGAGGGAATGGTTGCAGGGTGGGGGGAGGGAAGTTGGGGTGGGAACTCTTTGGGTGGGAACTTGGGGTGGGAATTCTTGGGGTGCTGGGATCTCTGTGAGGTTGGAAATGAAATGGCTGTACTGTGATATTGTTGAGGTGGGGGGAGGGAATTTGGGGTGGGAATTCTTGAGGTGGGAACTCTTGGGGCACTGGGATCTTTCTGAGGTTGGAAATGAAATGGCTGTACTCTGATGTTGTTGGGGTGGGAATTTGGGGGGTGGGGAACTGCTGGGGCGAGAAATGGCTGCCGTGGGAGATGGTTGGCATCAAAAATGATTGGACTCCGTAACTGCTGGCATTGAAGATGGGGGGAGGGGGAGGGAATTCTGTGGGGTGGCAATTCTGGGGGAGAAATTGTACTCTGATCACGTTACACTCCCAAGTTGTTGGAATTTGGAGGAAGGAATTGTTGGGGTGGGAATGTGGGGGGCTGGGAGGTATTTTGCAGAGGGAGGGAACTACTGGTGGGAGGGAGCGGGGGGGGGAGGAGGGTGGGTGGTGGGAAATTGATTGCGGGGTGGAAGCTGGGGGGTGGGAAATTGATTAGAGGGTGGGAATTTTAGGGGGTGGGATCAGAAACAATTGTTAGGGTGGGAAAAGGTTGGGAATATCATCATTTATTTGCTGTTTTGTACGTTAAATTATTAAACGTGTAGGAAAGTGAACGCCAAACCTCTGCCTGCAGTCGTTTGTGCAGCACCAAAGCCCCCCCCCAGGCTCCCCCGTGCCCACCTCCGGGAATGCTGGGGTGGCTGCAGCGAGCCAAGAGCTCCTCCACTCTCAACATCTCCATCACCATCGCTGCTGTCAACGTCTCTGTTGCCTTGTGCTGTTCCTGGGGAAGGAGATGGTCACGGACCTGAGCAGTGGGTGTGTTGAGCTGGGGGCACTGGGCAGTACTGGAGGCACTGGGAAGCCCACTGCAGGGCACTGGGAGGCTATTGAGGGCCGCAGGCAGCACTGGGGGGCACTGAGTTTGCACAAGAAGACTCTAGACAATACTGGGAGGCAATGGGAGCTTAGTGGGGAGCTAAGCAATCCATTTCTTCCGTGGGGGAGACTTTCTCCCTGGGGCTGACCCCCCCCCAACCACAGCACCGCTTGGCTCTGCCCTGGGCGCTATGGTCCATGCATTCCCACCCTGATGCTGTCTCTCAGTGACACATTTGTCACCCACAGACTCACCGTGGGTCCTGAGCTGGGCTGGGGGGGCGTCCTGTGAAAGCAACCCCAGTGACAGCCCTGAGCCCTATACGGCACAGATCCCGGAAAACCACCGGGTTTCATGCTGCCCAAATCAGCTTCAGCTCATCACCCTGGGACTCCAGCGGGGGGCTCTGTGGAAGCTTCCCCTGTTTCCAGCTGCTGCTACCCCGTGCTTGTTGACCATGCTTCATGCTCTGGCATACACCTGGAAAGGTGAACTCTGCCATGGCCTAGGAAGAGCTCTGCTCTTTCTTTCTTAGCAATGCCTCTGAACATCTTGAAAGCCAGGAGGAAGAGGCCATGACTGAAAGGCAGAGAGATTCTGGCAGCACAAGGGACCGTTTCACAACAACAAGCTCCACACAGTCTACGGGAACACCATTTCTTAGCTGCTTTCCTCCCTGCCCCAATGGCCGTCACACTTCATCATCTCCACTTGACAGGCTGGAGCAGCAGCAAGTCGTACTGCTGGGTTTCTGAAGGCCCTTTTAACCTCCAGAGGGAAGAAAACAGCCCCAACAAAAAGGGGGCAGCGGGGCTCTCCCTAGGACACCACTGGTCTCAGCAGAGTTCACAGGGACTTCAAACGCACAAAGCACCCACAAAAGCATCCCAACAGCTCCAACAAGGAAGCAAAACAAAGCCAGGACGCTCTGCAGGGCTCCCAGCTCTTAGGAGCTGACACCTGCTAAGAGATGCACAGAAACCCTCTTCCCTACTTCTCCCCCTGCCATTTCTACAGCCATTTACAGACAATGGGGAAAGGCAGCGTAAGGCTCGTGGAGAAGACTGGGTGGACATGACATTTCTCACTCCCCTGCTGCCAGAGCACTGCTCGTCAAGAGGACCACTATTTCTCAAACAAGCACCAACCAAGCATGGCAACAAACAACTCAAATGGCACTTGCCCAGCAAAACAACCAGCCTGCCCAAAGACCTCTCCTCAGAGACTTGCCCAAAAGGCCACAACCATTACTCCCACGTGGCAGGCTTACTCACAGAACAGCAGCCTTCTCGTCACCGTGCATCACCAGGACACAAGCAGCCTGCTGGGGCAAGGGAGGCAATCTCTCCTCAGCATCTCACCACACACGTTCCCTCCGCACTGCTTTCCTGCACAGATACAAGGACAAAAGCCTCACTTCATCCGAGCAACGACTGGCAGCAACTCCACAAAATCCTCCATGCCAAAGCAGCTCCTGCAGATGCACAACGCAGTCCTCCACAAGGAACACGAGCTTATGCTGCAGCCTCTGGAGAAGCAAGCTGCCTTTGCGGTGCTTGCTCGGGAGGCCTCCTTTGGATCACCTCTCAGCCACAGCAGGAGAGCTTCTCTTCTCCATATCCATGCACCTCGGTACCTTTTCCCACCCCTAAACTTCGCACAGTGCTTAGCACAGAAAAGAAGGGAAAAAGTTCCAAAAAGCCAAGGAAGGCAAAGCCAAATCACCTGAAAAGCCGAGAAACAAAGAGGAACACCCTGAAGGAGGGAGAAAAGAGTTCCAAGAATGGGAAAGGGAAAAGTATCAATCACCACATCTGAACAAAACCAAGGTATTGCAACACAGGAGCAGCAATAAAGCAAGACTGACAAAAGAACGGCAAACAACAAGGAAAACAGAGCAAAGCAAAACAAAGACACGAAATACAAGAGTCCAGCACATGAACTCAAGACAGCATCATGGCAAAGCAAGGAAGCCAAACACAGGAAAACAGGCCCACTGCCCCGCCACAGGCATACACTGATCTAGATCACTCCGTGACAGCCAGCTAACACAAACGGGAAGGAAGGATGAAAGCAGTCTTCTTGGACTTCACAGGCTTTCCTCCTCATCAAATCTTGTTCTGCTCAGGAGCAAAAAGAGGGAAGCAATTCACCTGGATGACAAAGGGGGGCAGCCTGGTTCCACCCCTCCCTCACCTCATTTCAGGGCTGGCTGCCCCAAGGGAAGGATCACTGCTTCAAATTCTGCTCTTGTTTAGTATGGTGTCAGCCCTCTTCTTCACAAAGGGGTAAGCAGTTCCATCTTCATTTACTGGACTGAATCCCTTCCACCCCCTGGGCAACTGAAAACTGTGCCCGTGATAGCCTTGGTCTACAGTTGCCATTCTGGGTTAACCAGTGGTACACTTCCGTTGGAGGCCTGGGTCAAAGGAGGTCCCTAAGGGCCAGCTGGGTCTGGCCCCTCTGGCTTCAAGCAGCAAAAAAAAGCTTACAGTAGCAGCTGATAGCCGACGGGGGATACCACTCTGTGTAGAAATGGGGGTACTCAGAGCTGCGTGAACTCCTTGGACAGGCCAAACAGCGTGGAGGTCACTTC
Organism: Gallus gallus; assembly: GCF_016699485.2. Classification (NCBI taxonomy): domain Eukaryota; kingdom Metazoa; phylum Chordata; class Aves; order Galliformes; family Phasianidae; genus Gallus; species Gallus gallus. The sequence goes on from NW_024096070.1 coordinate 11,923, forward strand.
TACTGGTAGCTGTGCAATTCAGGAATGAAGTCTGTTGCTCAGCTCGGACGCCTGACAGCATTTTGTGTGCTCCAGCAGCTTCACTCTGAGCAACGTATTGCTGTCAGGCAGACTGGGGTTTCTTTACCACTACCTCAGCAGGAACAAGACTAGAAATACGGTCCGTAAGTGCACTGCAACTGAACAGAAAATGGTCTGGTTTGGCTGTAAGAATAGTGTATTTGAGGGATTTTTGGTGGATGTGGGCTAACAGGACAACTTCTGTTGGTGACTGGTTTCTGCGAAGGAGAAAAATTACACTTGGTTTTAGGGAATCAGCCCGGGATTAGAGCGACTCTTACTGAGAAAAGGGAAAGCTTCTGTGGGTAAGAACATTATTTGGCGAGCTGTTGTAAGAGCGATGGAAATCTCTCTTGTTGTAATAAGAGATGGAAAAAAGCAGGGGAGTTACCTCGTAGGAAAAAAGAGCTCAGGGAGCTTGAGACAGTGTCTCAGAAAAGGCGTGCCTTTGCTTAGCATTGCTCTGTGTCTGAGTTTTCCTTGCTATTGGTGCATGAAGCCCTCAGATGGGAAACCCAGCCTCCCCCTCCAAGTGAGGACATTGCCCTAGCAGCCCCTGGGGCTTGGCCTGAAAAGAAGGGAAAAAAAACCCAACAAACAACCAAAGCAGTGCCATGCAAAGCAACAGAGAAAGAAGCATAAAAGAAAGAAAAGATCGTTAATAGCAAAAGGAAAAGCAAAGAAAAACCACACGACATGGAAAGAACAAAGACAAAGACAACTCTCGGGATGGAATCAAAGAATGCCCTCAGGCATCTGTCCCCTCCCCTGAACCTTCCTCCGTCCCAAGAGTTTCTGCCCGGTGGGACCACGTGCAGGACAGCAGGCTTTGGCTTGATGGGCTGCAAGGCCAAAAAAGGGCGGCTCCAGGCCCCCCAGAGGATGTCACAGCTGACATCACCCACGCTCCTGGAACCTTTGTGCTGTTACAATCAGTTTCCCATGACGATGACGGGCCGTCCACAAGGACAGCTGGCAGATGTTTACAGGCACCTCAGCTGGGAGATGCACTGCCCGCAGCCGCTCGCCGTGCCCTGGGGCTGAGAGCAGCCCTGGCAGAAGACAAGCTCGGCCTCATCCCCTGCTGGATTACGGTTAAGTGCTACTATTTAGTCTTACTACTAACTGCGGACCGTTACCCTTTGGCATCAGATTGGCGGGTTACTGCATTAGATAAGGCTTCACGTGGAAATGCTACCAAGTTCAGTCAGTGCAAAGGCTTCAGGAAAACCCCTAAGGATTGGCTTAAAGGTTACTGTTAGAGGCTAGCGTTTAGGATGAAGAGTTACCATAGTAGGTTAGGATGAAGGGCTTCCCTTCAGTGACAGGTGAACGGTTACCACATCGGATTAGAGTTAACCATAACCAAAAAGGGAATCCTTCAGGGCTACCCTTTGGTATTAGGACTAAGGGTGGCCCTTACTTGATGAGGGCTAACGCCATCCCTGTTGCGTTTACAGAAAAGGCTTCAGGGCTACCCATTAGGAGGGTTAAACATTACCTGTGTGTATGGCAAACAGATTGTAAGGCAAACAGGTAAAGGAGCAGAGAGATGATCGCGTTTCCAAAGGAGGAATGAAATAAAAAGCTTACCCGTACCCTGGGCGCGCAGAAGGGCTCCACTAAGGGTGACCTCCAGGTAGAGATCCTTCCTCCTTGGGAGTCAGCCCTTACATGGGGTCTAGCAGGGCTGCAGCCAGGGTCCACCCCTTCCGGTCACTCAGCTGAAACTGCCATCACCTGTGCCCCTGCAGCTGACTCAGCACTCGCCTCAGGTGGTCAAACAGAGGGTCAGGCTGTGATTATACAGTTCCCATACACCTGTGTGATTTAGAGTTCAGACTTGTGGTTTATACATTTGGATTAGTGTTAGGAGCTACAATTTCTAGTAGAAGAGAAAGGAATAGAAACGCTGCTAGGAAAAAAATACAGTGCAAAGAAAGGAACAGCAAAGAAAAAAAAAGAGCACCAAACTGAAAAAAAGAACAAAAAACCCCACGCACATCAAAGAAAGCCAATAACAATAAATGAAACAACAACAAACACCACATTCAAAAACAAGCAACCAACGATAACAGAACAGAATACACTCTCACGGAAAAGCAAAGATGACAACAGAGTCTGGAAGAGGCAAAAGCTCAGCATCTAGGCCTGGGAAGATGACAGAGAACAATCCACATACACCAATGCCGAGAAAATGGGGCAATAGGCCCGCATGGATCCAGCCAGCTGGAGAAAAAGCCACAAGAGCACCACAAGGGAAGAGGCAAGGAGGCCCAGGAGGCGTGGACCCACCTGGGAAACTCCAAGGAGCTGCAAATGCATCAAGCACGGCAGGAAAGCCCAGAGAGGAGGCTGCAGTTCAAGAAGCCAGAAAGGAACAGACAGAACAGAACAATCAAGGGAGAGAGCACATCAGGTAAGTGAAGGCAAAGGAAGAGCAAGGCCGGGGCAAGGGGACAAGGAAGGCAAAGCCAGGTAAGGCAACCAAGAATGAAGAGCAAGGGAGAAACTCCAAGCAAAGCCAAGAACCATCCTCTGAAAAGGCAAGGAATGCTCTCCTCTGGGAGGAAGAAGCTAATGCAAAGAAAGGAACAGGCTAACGAGAACAAAGAACCAAAAAAACAACCAGACACAAAGACAATGGAAAGCAAAGCAAAAGGCGCACTACTGAAAAGCAACAGGGGAAAAACAACCAAACGAGGAAAACAAAGCAATTCAAACAAGTCACCATACTGCATTCCATTCATTTGCTTTACTCGTGTATATCGTGGCAAACCAAAGAAGCCAAACACAGTACAAAGAGAAAAACACTCACCAATGCTTAGCACTGAAGAGAAGGAAGAAACCGAAAATTCTCGAGCAATGCAAGGCAAAGGTACAAAAGAAAAACCAAAGAGCAAAGCAAAACAAAGCCAGGAGCAATAACAGAAGGAGGAAGTACTAAAAAGCCAAGGAAAGCAAAGCAAAAATCACCTGAAAAGCCAAGAAACCAGAAGGAATACCCTTAGCAAGCAGAAATCCAGCCATCAGAGGACTGTGTCAACTCCATGGATTCCAGTGACACCAAGGTATCTGCAACATCAAATTTCAGCCAGGCATCCCGGGCCCTTGGTGGCCTATGACAGCAGCGCTCCTACAGAGTTCATTCTCTTACACCCTGATACCAAAGACATGCTACCTGTGAGTGGCTAACACAATATCTGGCTGCCACAGGACTTGCAAGGAGTGACACCAAGTTTTCTCTCTCTAGTCAGCACACAGAAGTTACTTTGGCTGCCTTTGCAGGAGAAGAGAGCCATCTCTTGCCATGCAGGGAGGGAGGACGTGGTGTACTTCTAGCATCAAGTTACACGTGGTCAAGTCAGGGGATGCCATACCTGCTCCCAGCCTGAATCCTGCAATGTGTCAGGAGGAGCAGTGCATTCATAACGCAGCAACAAAGACTGGAGCACTGCTGAGACAGGTAGCAGAGCTCCTTCATTAGTGGTCACTGTTAACCCCATCCAGTCGGTGCTGAGCAAAACGAGGACTCTGCAAACTGCAGGTAATATTTCCTGCTGGCTCAGCTATAGTCATTTATGCAGCTTTTAGGGCGGTTTGGTGTTTTTTTCTTTCTTTTTCTGTTCCTTGCTTTTGGTGAGATGCTAATAATTCGTGCAAACTCCCCCATACACAACCAATCTCCATCAGATGATGAGACAAAAGGCTGAGATAAGCCCCACTTCTAGCTATACACTGTTAAAACGGGAAAAGAAATCTGTTCAGAGATTTTGCGATGCATATGCATGCAACAAGAAAAGCAGAGGCAGGGAAAAGAAGAGCTGGCTTGCATGGCAGCAGGTGAACAATGAACAAGGGAAAAACACTTGGCTGTAACATTCACACCCGTGTCTCATCCCACCTAAGACCCAGAACACAACAACTTCCAAGTAATGCTCTAACTGATCCGTACTGTATTGAGCCTCTAAGCTGTCTTTGCTTCTCTGCTTCTGTAATTTAAGCTCCTTTTGTCTTGCTGTTCAGCAGGCAAACCTCACCCTAAGAAAACAAGATGCAAACTATGGGTGGAGTATGTATGTAGCCAAATGAGTAAAAATGCGTTTGATACGAGACAACAAACAGATGTGAGACGATGCTGTCTGAAATGGACCCATACTGACTTGAATATACGTACCAAAACACTAGAAATCACGTTGTTACCATACTGGAGTCTTTCCTCTTCCATCACTTAAGCTGTGTACAAAGCTCTGGCATGTCCCGTGAACCAGCAGGCACCTGCAGCCCTATCCCTTGGCATTACGCACAGGAAAAGAAATGGCACAGCATGATAGCGTATCCCTTAGTTCACTTCAAGAAAAGCAAGCATATCCTGAATTACTGACAATCACCAAGCTCGATCACCTTACGGATCAGGATGTGACATTGGAGCTCTTCTCTCCAGCAACCAGAAGAGACAAATAGCAGGGGAATCATTGATTCAAAGGTCTGCAAGAGAAATACTCACCTATGGAGAGCAGGAGACAAATCCAGCCTAGTTCAGGTGCAGCTGAAAGCTGTCCTCAGCCAAAGCCTCAGCAGTTACCAGAATGCAAACAAAGCTATTCTTCATGCGTTCCTTTTTAAGTTGATCACAATGCCTGCCATTAAAAAAAGAATAACAATCAAAATAATCCTACGTGGCTTTTGTTGGAATCAAAAAACAGGAGAAAAATCACAGAAACGTGGTGGAATGACTCACACAGCTGGAGTGCTGTGATGGATGGCTAGCGACTTTGCAAAAGAGAGAGCCAAGGCAGGAAAGGCAGTGGTGCAGCCCTCTACGTTAAGAAAGAATGGGAATGTATGCAAATGAACGATGGCCATGATAGGGTTGAGAGCTTCTAGGTCAGAAGAAAAGCAAAGGCCAGTAAGACTGACCTTATCGTGGGAGTGTGCTACAGGCCACCCAACCAGGATGAAGAGGTGGGCAAGACACTTTAGACACAGCCGCAGGAGGTCTCAAGGTCTCTCCCCTTGTTCTTGTGGGCTATTGCAAAGTCCCAGACATCTGCTGGATTTATAATACAGCAGATAGGGAACAGTCCCAGAGGTTCCTCAAGTGTGTGGGAGATCACTTCCTGACACAGCTGGTGACGGCAGCCAGCAAGGGGCAAGCAAAATCCTGCTGTTTGTTCACAGAGAAGGTCTCGTGGGGGATGTCAAGGCTGGAGGCCGCCTGGGGCAAAGGGATCGTGAGATGCTAGATTTCTCAATCCTTGTTGAACCACGGAGGGGAGTCAGCAGAACTGCCACCTTGGACTGCCGGAGAGCAAACTCGAACCTCTTTAGGACCATGGTTGAGAGGGTCCCTTGGGAAGTACTTTTGGAGGGCGTGGGAGCCCAGGAAGGCTGGCAGTACTTTCCAGAAGTAATTTTAAAGGTGCAGGAGCTGATTCCACAGAGTATGGTCTGTGGAAGAGTGGGCAAGCTACTTATGATGATTACAGGTACGTAGCAAATATGTGCAGGGAGAAAATTAGAAAAGCCAAAGCCCAGCTAGAACTGAGCTTGGCCACCAACTGCTGATGCAAAATGAAAGATTTGCCACCAAGGTAAAGGACAACAATAAATATTTCTGTAAATACATCTACAGCAAGAGGAGGGCTAGGGAGAATCTCCATCCCTTCTTGGATGCCGAGGGCAACTTGGTGACCAAGGATCAGGACAAGGCTGAGGTACTTAATGCCTTCGTTGCCTCAGTCTTTAATAGCAAGACTCATTACTTCCTGGGAACACAGTCCCCTGTGCTGGTAGATAGGAATGGGGACCCGAATAGGCCATGCATAATCCACAATGAGATGGTTTTGGACCTGCTCCGAAAGCTGGATGCCCGAGTCCACGGGGCCAGATGGACTGCACCTTACCTCGGTGCCAGGGTAGGTTATGGGATGGATAATGTTGGGATTCATTAAAGGTCAACCAGGGGATCAGGCCCAGTCAAAATGGGTTGACAAATGGTAGAGCCTGTTTGACAAAAGAACTCGCCCCACGCCACCGTGGCCAGAGAGACACTCCAGCAGCAGCAGCAGCAGGAGCAGATCCCGGGGAGGGAGGAAGCAGGGGCAGCTGGGCCTGCTGTGCACATACACAGATAGACATGTAGATACCTTGTCACTGCTCTTCTGCCTCCACATTTCTGGGCGACTGGGAGTTTTGTCTTCACACAGGAACTCCGCCACAGCAGCATTTTCCAGTCCGTGGCACCTTGATCCCAGGATGTGCTCCGCACCGTGCTTCTAGGGCATCAACATCTGCTGCTGCACAAAGGCCCCTGAAAGGAAAAGCACCCTCGCACGTTTGCACTGCTCCCACACTCCCCAGAACTGTCTCTCAAATCTCACATAACACAGACTCTCTCAGACTCTTGGCTGCAGCCCAATAGCACAGCATCCCCTCTCTCACTTCATGAGCCAAGACGCCATAGTTTGTGTCCCTTTCTAAGCTTTACTGACACAATTAGGCAAGAACTTAGGTTTGCCCATCCTGCAGCCAGGAATGCTCCAACCTGAGGGGGGAGTGGCCGTGAGAGCAATGTCTCTGTGCAAGTGCAGCTCGTTCCTCCCCTCTGACAGGGGCAGAAGGAGGGAGGCAACAGTCAAAAGCAGAAAGCGTCTGCATATCCCTCATGGCTCTAATTTCCTGCCTTACGCTGGGAAACGAGCTGAGCCGCTGGGCCTCTCCGTTATGCTTAGCTCTGCAGCTCGGACATCATCTTTACACTCAGCTGGTCCTGGGCATAATGCTCCACACAATGACCCTGCAGATCCCCAAGGCCTGCCTGCCTGCCTGCTGTCACTCACCTGGAGGTTGCAGGGTGCTGTGCCTCCTGGCTGGACCTGCTGCTGCTAGCTGTCACTTGCAAGACACTGAGAGCCCACCTGCTTGGAACTGCAGGCAACAAACACAAACGAGAAAGAAGGAAGAAAGGATTCTTGGATTTCACAGGCTTCCACAGGATTCATTAAAACACATTCTGCTGTGGAGCACAGCTGCAAGCATTTCACCTGGGCAAAAAAGGGGTGGAGCCTGGCTCCAGCCCTCCCCACCCTCGTTTAAGGGCTGCCTGTCTAAGGGGAAGAATCTCTACTGGCAGATGTGCTCTGTGCTAATACTTTCTGAGTCCTGTTCTTCAGAAAGGGCTCTTTGTTTACTAGCTTGAGTCCTTCCCCACTCATAGGAAAATTAAAACACAGGAAAGCAGCTGGATCAGCTACTGCCTTTCACTACAGTTACCATTTTAGGTTATGGATCAAGGTTGAACTGTACAGAGAGAGTGCAGCCACAAGGCTCTGGCTGTGCCGGGCCTCCCACCAGCCTGGGCCCCAAAGCAGCCCCAACTGTGCCTGGGTCTCCTCCATCCTGGGCCCCAAAGCAGCCCCAACTGTGCCTGCTCCTCCTCCATCCTAGGCCCCAAAGCAGCCCCAACTGCGCCCGGTCCTCCTCCATCCTGGGCCCCAAAGCAGCCCCAACTGTGCCTGGTCCTGCTTCATCCTGGGCACCAAGAGCCTGGCTGTGCCGGGGCTCCCTTTGGTCTGGGCCAAGAGCAGGCCTCAACTGTGCCAGGCCCCCCTCCAGCCCAGGCCCCAAAGCAGCCCCAACTGTGTCTGGTCCTCCACCATCCTGGGCACCAAGAGCCTGGCTGTGCCGGGGCTCCCTTTGGTCTGGGCCAAGAGCAGGCCTCAACTGTGCCAGGCCCCCCTCCAGCCCAGGCCCCAAAGCAGCCCCAACTGTGCCTGCTCCTCCTCCATCCTAGGCCCCAAAGCCTGGGCAGTGCCGGGGCTCCCTCTGGTCTGGGCCAAGAGGAGGCCTCAACTCTGCTAGGCCCCCCTCCAGCTCGGGCCCCCCCAGTGCAGCCCCAACTGCACCTGGTCCTCCTCCAGCCTGGGCCCCGAGGCTCTACCTGTGCCTGGGCCCCCTTCCTTCTGGGCCCACACCAGGCCTCAACTGTGCCAGGCCCCCTCCAGCCTGGGCCCCGAGGCCACCACTCTGCTGGACCACCCTCCGGCACAGGCCCTGCCCCAAGCCCTGCCCCCTGTGGACAGCTCTGCTCTTTGCCTGCTTGGTTTTTGTTCTCTCTTCACTCTGCCAGCTTAACTGGATGAGTTTCAATGGGGCCGAGTGTCGGGTCCTGCATTTTGGTCACAACAAGCCCAGGCGTCCCCCCAGTCCTCCTTGGGGAGGAGTGGCTGGAAAGCTGCCTGAGCCCTGAAAGGGACCTTGGTGTGCTGACGGACAGGTGGCTGAAGATGAGCCAGCAGTGTGCCCAGGTGGCCAAGAAGGCCAATGGCATAACCACCATTCCTGGCTCAGGAACGGTGTGGTGAGCAGGACTAGGGAAGTCATCCTGCCCCTGGACTCGGCACTGGCGAGGCCTCACCTCGAGTGCAGTGTTCAGTTTTGGGCACCTCAGCACAGAAGGGCCAGTTGAGGTGCTGAAGCAGGTTGAAAGAAGGGCAACAAGGCTGGGGAAGGCCTTGGCCAATATGCCCTCTGAGGAGTGACTGAAGGAACTGGGGCTGTTTAGTGTGGGGAAAAGGAGGCTGAGGGGAGACCTGATGGGCTCCCTATTCCACCCAGGGAGCTGGTTCAGTCACCATCCCTGAATGTGTTGAAAACCAGGTGGTGCTCAGGGACATGATTGAGCAGGGGCTTGTTAGAGTTAGGCTGGTATGGTTAGGTTGTGCTTAGACTTGAGGGTCTTGAAGGTCTTTGTGGCGACAAAAACTCCAACCATCTCAAGCCTGGGGGAAAGGGGCTGACTCCAACGGTCACGCAACCCCCCTGGGGGGAGGGGCTCCCCTAACTGCCACTCTCCAGCTGTCATGGCAGGTAAGGCAGCAGGCTTCCCCTGCTCCCATGCTTCAGCTGGCCCCAGCGCTCCAGATCCCACTCCTGTGCCCAAGATCCCACCCCTGTAACCCCGATATCACCCCTGTAACCCCGATATCACCCCAGTGTCCCAGATCCCACCCCAGTGTGCCAGATCTCACCCCAGCGCCCCAGATCCCAGCCCTGTAAGCCCGATCTCAGCCCTGTGCCCCAGATCCCACCCCAGCGCCCCAGAGCTCACCCCAGAGCCCAGCCCAGAGCCTACTTTGGCCTTTCCCCACAGAGAGAATCCCTCGAGGAGCGCTGACGGTGCCTCTGACACCCGACGCCATTTTCCCTGAAGCGACTGTGCCGCCACCGGACCCCGCCTGGATGCAGCCCACCATCCGCGGACCGATGCCGGTACCACCCCAAGCCCTCCCTGTCCCCACTGCCACCTACCTGGCGCCTCAGGCCTCTGTCTGGCCTGGGGTACCAGGTGTCTGGGGACAGGCAGCGCAGCTCCCCCCTGGGGGGCTGCCCCCAACTGGGGCTCAACTGCCACCTGGGGGCCTGCCCCCAACTCTGGGGCTGCACTTACCGCTGCTGCAGCTGCTACCTGGGGGGCTGCACCCAGCTATGGCTCCCCCCACTGCCCCTGCTCACTGCTGGGGACATCCCCTGCTGGCAGGGACGCTGCTGCCCCAGCAGCCGATGGGGCTGTGGCCTGGGGCCGTGTTCCACGGGGAGCCCCCGCAGCCCGCAGGCACCTGCCTGCCGCAGGCCCCCGGCCGCCCCGGCCCCCCGCCAGTTCTTTTGCAGGTACCACCACTGCAGGAGCAGGTGCTCCCCGTGCCCTGCACCCTGCCCGCCACCTGGGAGTCGCCGATGGAGCCCTTTCAGGACGCCGTGGTGCTCACGCAGGACCAGGGGCACCCAGCGCCCACCGACGGGTGCCCCCATCCCGCCACGGCTCCGCTCGGCTGCAGCACCGCAGCGCTGGACTCAGGGGGTGAGTTTGGGGGCTGCGGGGCGTGCGGCAGGCTGTCCGCACCGGGTGGCTGTGGGAAAGCTGGCATTGCCCCACTGGGGATGTCCTTGCTTTTCCAGCAGCCACAGCGAGCGCAGACATCCCGGAGGACGTGGCGGACATCCAGCATCTCCTGGCATGGCTCAACGACGGTGAGTTTGGGGGCAGCAGAGCTGGCGGGGGGTTGCTGCCACCCACCCAGCCACCCACCACCCCACTGGGTGTGGGAAAGAAAGCTGGCATTGCCCCACTGGGCATTTTCTGCCTTTTCCAGAAGTGACATCCAAGACAGGCATCCTGGACGACGACGCAGACATCGATGACCTGCTCACGTGGATCAACAACGGTGAGTCTCTCTCTGAGGGGCAGCAGAGCTGCTGGGGGGGTGTCTGCACTGAGTGGGCGTGGGAAAGCCGGCATTGCCATTGCCCCGCTGGGCATTTTCTGCCTTTTCCAGAAGAGACACCCAGCACCCACAGACTTGACAACGATGATGTGGAAATGGACCGTTTGCTCAGCTGGATTGACGGTGAGACTGTGCTCCGCAGAGGTGACCCCCAGAGGTGGCTGCCTGCACCGAGTGGCTGTGGGAAGGCTGCCATCATCGTTCGGGGGGATGTTCTTGCTTTTTCAGAAGCGGCTCTGGAGAGTGCTCTGGAGGTCCCCCAGCACAAGCAGGACCTGCCCGGTGTCACAAGAGAGGGGACCAAAGCCATTGCAAACAGCTGCCAAACGCAAGAGCTGATGCAGCGCATCACTGCCACGGAGCCACTGAGCCCTGATGTCTCCAGCAGCCTCGACTCCTCTTCTTCCAGCACAGAGCACTCGGACTCCTCCGGGGCCAGCAGGGAGCTGAGCAAAGAGACACATCCTGAATCAGGGCTCCTCAGCAACTCGCTCTGCTGGCAGCCAGCATCCCCTGAGCTGCCCGTGCCGACGCCCCTGGCTGCCCCTGCGCCTCCGTCGCCCCGCACTGCACATCTGATGGAAGAGGCGCGGCGGAGGCAGCCCCGGGTGGTTCTCACCCGCCTGGCACTGCCGACCCCCCTGGCTGCCCCCGCACCTCTGTTGCCCCGCACTGCACGTCTGATCCAAGAGGTGCAGCGGAGGCAGCCCCGGGTGGTTCTCACCCGCCTGGCACTGCCACCCGGATGCATCTCCTGCCGGCTGGCAGACAGTGCACCACGAGGACAGCACCGAGCCAGCCAAGTGCCCAGCGCCCGCCTGCACCACCACTAACAGCAAGAGCACCGGGCACGAGCAGCACACTGGCAGCGGCCCAGCCACAAAGAGGAAGCTGCCGCGCTGCCACGATGGCCCAGGCCACAAACACCGGCGCTAGGCCAAGCTGGCTGTGTCAGCACGGTGGGCGGGCAGCAGGAGGACTGTGCCCTGATGGGGTGCCCATCACAGCCCAACAGCGGCTCGAGCGGGAGCGCACCAAGAAACCGGCCCACTTGCTGGAGCAGGAGACGTGGCCATAGCCGACCAAGACGGCTCCCTGGAGCCCTGGGCTCCTCGCTGGCCCCCACCATGCCCAGAGAGCAGCGGCAGTGTTCCGGGGGCACCAGCACCGGCCCCAGCCCTACCCCTCCAAAACTGGGCTGTCCACAAACGGCATCTTGGGCTGGGGCAATGCGGGACTCTGAAGCTGATGGACCGCCAAAGGGTTGCACTGTCAAAGCTTTGGGCTGGGAAATGTGGGCTGGGGGGTGGGAAATGGGTGGGGAGGGAATGGTTGCAGGGTGGGGGGAGGGAATTTGGGGTGGGAACTCTTTGGGTGGGAACTTGGGGTGGGAATTCTTGGGGTGCTGGGATCTTTGTGAGGTTGGAAATGAAATGGCTGTACTGTGATATTGTTGAGGTGGGGGGAGGGAATTTGGGGTGGGAATTCTTGAGGTGGGAACTCTTGGGGCACTGGGATCTTTCTGAGGTTGGAAATGAAATGGCTGTACTCTGATGTTGTTGGGGTGGGAATTTGGGGGGTGGGGAACTGCTGGGGCGAGAAATGGCTGCCGTGGGAGATGGTTGGCATCAAAAATGATTGGACTCCGTAACTGCTGGCATTGAAGATGGGGGGAGGGGGAGGGAATTCTGTGGGGTGGCAATTCTGGGGGAGAAATTGTACTCTGATCACGTTACACTCCCAAGTTGTTGGAATTTGGAGGAAGGAATTGTTGGGGTGGGAATGTGGGGGGCTGGGAGGTATTTTGCAGAGGGAGGGAACTACTGGTGGGAGGGAGCGGGGGGGGGGAGGAGGGTGGGTGGTGGGAAATTGATTGCGGGGTGGAAGCTGGGGGGTGGGAAATTGATTAGAGGGTGGGAATTTTAGGGGGTGGGATCAGAAACAATTGTTAGGGTGGGAAAAGGTTGGGAATATCATCATTTATTTGCTGTTTTGTACGTTAAATTATTAAACGTGTAGGAAAGTGAACGCCAAACCTCTGCCTGCAGTCGTTTGTGCAGCACCAAAGCCCCCCCCCAGGCTCCCCCGTGCCCACCTCCGGGAATGCTGGGGTGGCTGCAGCGAGCCAAGAGCTCCTCCACTCTCAACATCTCCATCACCATCGCTGCTGTCAACGTCTCTGTTGCCTTGTGCTGTTCCTGGGGAAGGAGATGGTCACGGACCGAGCAGTGGGTGTGTTGAGCTGGGGGCACTGGGCAGTACTGGAGGCACTGGGAAGCCCACTGCAGGGCACTGGGAGGCTATTGAGGGCCGCAGGCAGCACTGGGGGGCACTGAGTTTGCACAAGAAGACTCTAGACAATACTGGGAGGCAATGGGAGCTTAGTGGGGAGCTAAGCAATCCATTTCTTCCGTGGGGGAGACTTTCTCCCTGGGGCTGACCCCCCCCCAACCACAGCACCGCTTGGCTCTGCCCTGGGCGCTATGGTCCATGCATTCCCACCCTGATGCTGTCTCTCAGTGACACATTTGTCACCCACAGACTCACCGTGGGTCCTGAGCTGGGCTGGGGGGCGTCCTGTGAAAGCAACCCCAGTGACAGCCCTGAGCCCTATACGGCACACATCCCGGAAAACCACCGGGTTTCATGCTGCCCAAATCAGCTTCAGCTCATCACCCTGGGACTCCAGCGGGGGGCTCTGTGGAAGCTTCCCCTGTTTCCAGCTGCTGCTACCCCGTGCTTGTTGACCATGCTTCATGCTCTGGCATACACCTGGAAAGGTGAACTCTGCCATGGCCTAGGAAGAGCTCTGCTCGCTCTTTCTTAGCAATGCCTCTGAACATCTTGAAAGCCAGGAGGAAGAGGCCATGACTGAAAGGCAGAGAGATTCTGGCAGCACAAGGGACCGTTTCACAACAACAAGCTCCACACAGTCTACGGGAACACCATTTCTTAGCTGCTTTCCTCCCTGCCCCAATGGCCGTCACACTTCATCATCTCCACTTGACAGGCTGGAGCAGCAGCAAGTCGTACTGCTGGGTTTCTGAAGGCCCTTTTAACCTCCAGAGGGAAGAAAACAGCCCCAACAAAAAGGGGGCAGCGGGGCTCTCCCTAGGACACCACTGGTCTCAGCAGAGTTCACAGGGACTTCAAACGCACAAAGCACCCACAAAAGCATCCCAACAGCTCCAACAAGGAAGCAAAACAAAGCCAGGACGCTCTGCAGGGCTCCCAGCTCTTAGGAGCTGACACCTGCTAAGAGATGCACAGAAACCCTCTTCCCTACTTCTCCCCCTGCCATTTCTACAGCCATTTACAGACAATGGGGAAAGGCAGCGTAAGGCTCGTGGAGAAGACTGGGTGGACATGACATTTCTCACTCCCCTGCTGCCAGAGCACTGCTCGTCAAGAGGACCACTATTTCTCAAACAAGCACCAACCAAGCATGGCAACAAACAACTCAAATGGCACTTGCCCAGCAAAACAACCAGCCTGCCCAAAGACCTCTCCTCAGAGACTTGCCCAAAAGGCCACAGCCATTACTCCCACGTGGCAGGCTTACTCACAGAACAGCAGCCTTCTCGTCACCGTGCATCACCAGGACACAAGCAGCCTGCTGGGGCAAGGGAGGCAATCTCTCCTCAGCATCTCACCACACACGTTCCCTCCGCACTGCTTTCCTGCACAGATACAAGGACAAAAGCCTCACTTCATCCGAGCAACGACTGGCAGCAACTCCACAAAATCCTCCATGCCAAAGCAGCTCCTGCAGATGCACAACGCAGTCCTCCACAAGGAACACGAGCTTATGCTGCAGCCTCTGGAGAAGCAAGCTGCCTTTGCGGTGCTTGCTCGGGAGGCCTCCTTTGGATCACCTCTCAGCCACAGCAGGAGAGCTTCTCTTCTCCATATCCATGCACCTCGGTACCTTTTCCCAAGTTCCAAAAAGCCAAGGAAGGCAAAGCCAAATCACCTGAAAAGCCGAGAAACAAAGAGGAACACCCTGAAGGAGGGAGAAAAGAGTTCCAAGAATGGGAAAGGGAAAAGTATCAATCACCACATCTGAACAAAACCAAGGTATTGCAACACAGGAGCAGCAATAAAGCAAGACTGACAAAAGAACGGCAAACAACAAGGAAAACAGAGCAAAGCAAAACAAAGACACGAAATACAAGAGTCCAGCACATGAACTCAAGACAGCATCATGGCAAAGCAAGGAAGCCAAACACAGGAAAACAGGCCCACTGCCCCGCCACAGGCATACACTGATCTAGATCACTCCGTGACAGCCAGCTAACACAAACGGGAAGGAAGGATGAAAGCAGTCTTCTTGGACTTCACAGGCTTTCCTCCTCATCAAATCTTGTTCTGCTCAGGAGCAAAAAGAGGGAAGCAATTCACCTGGATGACAAAGGGGGGCAGCCTGGTTCCACCCCTCCCTCACCTCATTTCAGGGCTGGCTGCCCCAAGGGAAGGATCACTGCTTCAAATTCTGCTCTTGTTTAGTATGGTGTCGAGCCCTCTTCTTCACAAAGGGGTAAGCAGTTCCATCTTCATTTACTGGACTGAATCCCTTCCACCCCCTGGGCAACTGAAAACTGTGCCCGTGATAGCCTTGGTCTACAGTTGCCATTCTGGGTTAACCAGTGGTACACTTCCGTTGGAGGCCTGGGTCAAAGGAGGTCCCTAAGGGCCAGCTGGGTCTGGCCCCTCTGGCTTCAAGCAGCAAAAAAAAGCTTACAGTAGCAGCTGATAGCCGACGGGGGATACCACTCTGTGTAGAAATGGGGGTACTCAGAGCTGCGTGAACTCCTTGGACAGGCCAAACAGCGTGGAGGTCACTTCTACTGGTAGCTGTGCAATTCAGGAATGAAGTCTGTTGCTCAGCTCGGACGCCTGACAGCATTTTGTGTGCTCCAGCAGCTTCACTCTGAGCAACTGTATTGCTGTCAGGCAGACTGGGGTTTCTTTACCACTACCTCAGCAGGAACAAGACTAGAAATACGGTCCGTAAGTGCACTGCAACTGAACAGAAAATGGTCTGGTTTGGCTGTAAGAATAGTGTATTTGAGGGATTTTTGGTGGATGTGGGCTAACAGGACAACTTCTGTTGGTGACTGGTTTCTGCGAAGGAGAAAAATTACACTTGCTTTTAGGGAATCAGCCCGGGATTAGAGCGACTCTTACTGAGAAAAGGGAAAGCTTCTGTGGGTAAGAACATTATTTGGCGAGCTGTTGTAAGAGCGATGGAAATCTCTCTTGTTGTAATAAGAGATGGAAAAAAGCAGGGGAGTTACCTCGTAGGAAAAAAGAGCTCCGGGAGCTTGAGACAGCTGTCTCAGAAAAGGCGTGCCTTTGCTTAGCATTGCTCTGTGTCTGAGTTTTCCTTGCTATTGGTGCATGAAGCCCTCAGATGGGAAACCCAGCCTCCCCCTCCAAGTGAGGACATTGCCCTAGCAGCCCCTGGGGCTTGGCCTGAAAAGAAGGGAAAAAAAAACCCCAACAAACAACCAAAGCAATGCCACGCAAAGCAACAGAGAAAGAAGCATAAAAGAAAGAAAAGAAGTTAAATAGCAAAAGGAAAAGCAAAGGAAAACCACACGACATGGAAAGAACAAAGACAAAGACAACTCTCGGGATGGAATCAAAGAATGCCCTCAGGCATCTGTCCCCTCCCCTGAACCTTCCTCCGTCCCAAGAGTTTCTGCCCGGTGGGACCACGTGCAGGACAGCAGGCTTTGGCTTGATGGGCTGCAAGGCCAAAAAAGGGCGGCTCCAGGCCCCCCAGAGGATGTCACAGCTGACATCACCCACGCTCCTGGAACCTTTGTGCTGTTACAATCAGTTCCCATGACGATGACGGGCCGTCCACAAGGACAGCTGGCAGATGTTTACAGGCACCTCAGCTGGGAGATGCACTGCCCGCAGCCGCTCGCCGTGCCCTGGGGCTGAGAGCAGCCCTGGCAGAAGACAAGCTCGGCCTCATCCCCTGCTGCATTACGGTTAAGTGCTACTATTTAGTCTTACTACTAACTGCGGACCGTTACCCTTTGCCATCAGATTGGCGGGTTACTGCATTAGATAAGGCTTCACGTGGAAATGCTACCAAGTTCAGTCAGTGCCAAGGCTTCAGGAAAACCCCTAAGGATTGGCTTAAAGGTTACTGTTAGAGGCTAGTGTTTAGGATGAAGAGTTACCATAGTAGGTTAGGATGAAGGGCTTCCCTTCAGTGACAGGTGAACGGTTACCACATCGGATTAGAGTTAACCATAACCAAAAAGGGAATCCTTCAGGGCTACCCTTGGTGTTAGGACTAAGGGTGGCCCTTACTTGATGAGGGCTAACGCCATCCCTGTTGCGTTTACAGAAAAGGCTTCAGGGCTACCCATTAGGAGGGTTAAACATTACCTGTGTGTATGGCAAACAGATTGTAAGGCAAACAGGTAAAGGAGCAGAGAGATGAGCGCGTTTCCAAAGGAGGAATGAAATAAAAAGCTTACCCGTACCCTGGGCGCGCAGAAGGGCTCCACTAAGGGTGACCTCCAGGTAGAGATCCTTCCTCCTTGGGAGTCAGCCCTTACATGGGGTCTAGCAGGGCTGCAGCCAGGGTCCACCCCTTCCGGTCACTCAGCTGAAACTGCCATCACCTGTGCCCCTGCAGCTGACTCAGCACTCGCCTCAGGTGGTCAAACAGAGGGTCAGGCTGTGATTATACAGTTCCCATACACCTGTGTGATTTAGAGTTCAGACTTGTGGTTTATACATTTGGATTAGTGTTAGGAGCTACAATTTCTAGTAGAAGAGAAAGGAATAGAAACGCTGCTAGGAAAAAAATACAGTGCAAAGAAAGGAACAGCAAAGAAAAAAAAAGAGCACCAAACTGAAAAAAAGAACAAAAAAACCCCACGCACATCAAAGAAAGCCAATAACAATAAATGAAACAACAACAAACACCACATTCAAAAACAAGCAACCAACGATAACAGAACAGAATACACTCTCACGGAAAAGCAAAGATGACAACAGAGTCTGGAAGAGGCAAAAGCTCAGCATCTAGGCCTGGGAAGATGACAGAGAACAATCCACATACACCAATGCCGAGAAAATGGGGCAATAGGCCCGCATGGATCCAGCCAGCTGGAGAAAAAGCCACAAGAACACCACAAGGGAAGAGGCAAGGAGGCCCAGGAGGCGTGGACCCACCTGGGAAACTCCAAGGAGCTGCAAATGCATCAAGCACGGCAGGAAAGCCCAGAGAGGAGGCTGCAGTTCAAGAAGCCAGAAAGGAACAGACAGAAGAGAACAATCAAGGGAGAGAGCACATCAGGTAAGTGAAGGCAAAGGAAGAGCAAGGCCGGGGCAAGGGGACAAGGAAGGCAAAGCCAGGTAAGGCAACCAAGAATGAAGAGCAAGGGAGAAACTCCAAGCAAAGCCAAGAACCATCCTCTGAAAAGGCAAGGAATGCTCTCCTCTGGGAGGAAGAAGCTAATGCA
The DNA here is from genome assembly GCF_016699485.2 of Gallus gallus. Taxonomy (NCBI): domain Eukaryota; kingdom Metazoa; phylum Chordata; class Aves; order Galliformes; family Phasianidae; genus Gallus; species Gallus gallus. Next base: position 29,762 of record NW_024096070.1, read on the forward strand.
AAGAAAGGAACAGGTAACGAGAACAAAGAACCAAAAAAACCCAACCAGACACAAAGACAATGGAAAGCAAAGCAAAAGGCGCACTACTGAAAAGCAACAGGGGAAAAACAACCAAACGAGGAAGACAAAGCAATTCAAACAAGTCACCATACTGCATTCCATTCATTTGCTTTACTCGTGTATATCGTGGCAAACCAAAGAAGCCAAACACAGTACAAAGAGAAAAACACTCACCAATGCTTAGCACTGAAGAGAAGGAAGAAACGAAAATTCTCGAGCAATGCAAGGCAAAGATACAAAAGAAAAACCAAAGAGCAAAGCAAAACAAAGCCAGGAGCAATAACAGAAGGAGGAAGTACTAAAAAGCCAAGGAAAGCAAAGCAAAAATCACCTGAAAAGCCAAGAAACCAGAAGGAATACCCTTAGCAAGCAGAAATCCAGCCATCAGAGGACTGTGTCAGCTCCATGGATTCCAGTGACACCAAGGTATCTGCAACATCAAATTTCAGCCAGGCATCCCGGGCCCTTGGTGGCCTATGACAGCAGCGCTCCTACAGAGTTCATTCTCTTACACCCTGATACCAAAGACATGCTACCTGTGAGTGGCTAACACAATATCTGGCTGCCACAGGACTTGCAAGGAGTGACACCAAGTTTTCTCTCTCTAGTCAGCACACAGAAGTTACTTTGGCTGCCTTTGCAGGAGAAGAGAGCCATCTCTTGCCATGCAGGGAGGGAGGACGTGGTGTACTTCTAGCATCAAGTTACACGTGGTCAAGTCAGGGGATGCCATACCTGCTCCCAGCCTGAATCCTGCAATGTGTCAGGAGGAGCAGTGCATTCATAACGCAGCAACAAAGACTGGAGCACTGCTGAGACAGGTAGCAGAGCTCCTTCATTAGTGGTCACTGTTAACCCCATCCAGTCGGTGCTGAGCAAAACGAGGACTCTGCAAACTGCAGGTAATATTTCCTGCTGGCTCAGCTATAGTCATTTATGCAGCTTTTAGGGCGGTTTGGTGTTTTTTTCTTTCTTTTTCTGTTCCTTGCTTTTGGTGAGATGCTAATAATTCGTGCAAACTCCCCCATACACAACCAATCTCCATCAGATGATGAGACAAAAGGCTGAGATAAGCCCCACTTCTAGCTATACACTGTTAAAACGGGAAAAGAAATCTGTTCAGAGATTTTGCGATGCATATGCATGCAACAAGAAAAGCAGAGGCAGGGAAAAGAAGAGCTGGCTTGCATGGCAGCAGGTGAACAATGAACGAGGGAAAAACACTTGGCTGTAACATTCACACCCGTGTCTCATCCCACCTAACACCCAGAACACAACAACTTCCAAGTAATGCTCTAACTGATCCGTACTGTATTGAGCCTCTAAGCTGTCTTTGCTTCTCTGCTTCTGTAATTTAAGCTCCTTTTGTCTTGCTGTTCAGCAGGCAAACCTCACCCTAAGAAAACAAGATGCAAACTATGGGTGGAGTATGTATGTAGCCAAATGAGTAAAAATGCGTTTGATACGAGACAACAAACAGATGTGAGACGATGCTGTCTGAAATGGACCCATACTGACTTGAATATACGTACCAAAACACTAGAAATCACGTTGTTACCATACTGGAGTCTTTCCTCTTCCATCACTTAAGCTGTGTACAAAGCTCTGGCATGTCCCGTGAACCAGCAGGCACCTGCAGCCCTATCCCTTGGCATTACGCACAGGAAAAGAAATGGCACAGCATGATAGCTTATCCCTTAGTTCACTTCAAGAAAAGCAAGCATATCCTGAATTACTGACAATCACCAAGCTCGATCACCTTACGGATCAGGATGTGACATTGGAGCTCTTCTCTCCAGCAACCAGAAGAGACAAATAGCAGGGGAAATCATTGATTCAAAGGTCTGCAAGAGAAATACTCACCTATGGAGAGCAGGAGACAAATCCAGCCTAGTTCAGGTGCAGCTGAAAGCTGTCCTCAGCCAAAGCCTCAGCAGTTACCAGAATGCAAACAAAGCTATTCTTCATGCGTTCCTTTTTAAGTTGATCACAATGCCTGCCATTAAAAAAAGAATAACAATCAAAATAATCCTACGTGGCTTTTGTTGGAATCAAAAAACAGGAGAAAAAATCACAGAAACGTGGTGGAATGACTCACACAGCTGGAGTGCTGTGATGGATGGCTAGCGACTTTGCAAAAGAGAGAGGCCAAGGCAGGAAAGGCAGTGGTGCAGCCCTCTACGTTAAGAAAGAATGGGAATGTCTGGAAATGAACGATGGCCATGATAGGGTTGAGAGCTTCTAGGTCAGAAGAAAAGCAAAGGCCAGTAAGACTGACCTTATCGTGGGAGTGTGCTACAGGCCACCAACTCAGGATGAGAGGTGGGCAAGACACTTTAGAGACAGGCCGCAGGAGGTCTCAAGGTCTCTCCCCTTGTTCTTGTGGGCTATTGCAAAGTCCCAGACATCTGCTGGATTTATAATACAGCAGATAGGGAACAGTCCCAGAGGTTCCTCGAGTGTGTGGGAGATCACTTCCTGACACAGCTGGTGACGGCAGCCAGCAAGGGCAAGCAAAATCCTGCTGTTTGTTCACAGAGAAGGTCTTGTGGGGGATGTCAAGGCTGGAGCCGCCTGGGGCAAAGGGATCGTGAGATGCTAGATTTCTCAATCCTTGTTGAACCACGGAGGGGAGTCAGCAGAACTGCCACCTTGGACTGCCAGGAGAGCAAACTCGAACCTCTTTAGGACCATGGTTGAGAGGGTCCCTTGGGAAGTACTTTTGGAGGGCGTGGGAGCCCAGGAAGGCTGGCAGTACTTTCCAGAAGTAATTCTAAAGGTGCAGGAGCTGACCATCCCCAGGTCATGGAAGATGAGCTGATGGGCAAGGAGGCTGGACTGGCTGAACAGAGACCTTCCACTGGAACTCAAGAGCAAAATGAAAGATTGGCCACCAAGGTAAAGGACAACAATAAATATTTCTGTAAATACATCTACAGCAAGAGGAGGGCTAGGGAGAATCTCCATCCCTTCTTGGATGCCGAGGGCAACTTGGTGACCAAGGATCAGGACAAGGCTGAGGTACTTAATGCCTTCGTTGCCTCAGTCTTTCATAGCAAGACTCATTACTTCCTGGGAACACAGTCCCCTGTGCTGGTAGATAGGAATGGGGACCCGAATAGGCCATGCATAATCCACAATGAGATGGTTTTGGACCTGCTCCAAAAAGCTGGATGCCCGAGTCCACGGGGCCAGATGGACTGCACCTTACCTCGGTGCCAGGGTAGGTTATGGGATGGATAATGTTGGGATTCATTAAAGGTCAACCAGGGGGATCAGGCCCAGTCAAAATGGGTTGACAAACGGTAGATCCTGTTTGACAAAAGAACTCGCCCCACGCCACCGTGGCCAGAGGAGACTCCTGCAGCAGCAGCAGCAGGAGCAGATCCCGGGGAGGGAGGAAGCAGGGGCAGCTGGGCCTGCTGTGCACATACACAGATAGACATGTAGATACCTTGTCACTGCTCTTCTGCCTCCACATTTCTGGGCGACTGGGAGCTTTGTCTTCACACAGGAACTCCGCCACAGCAGCATTTTCCAGTCCGTGGCACCTTGATCCCAGGATGTGCTCCGCACCGTGCTTCTAGGGCATCAACATCTGCTGCTGCAACAAAGGCCCCTGAAAGGAAAAGCACCCTCGCACGTTTGCGCTGCTCCCACCACTCCCCAGAACTGTCTCTCAAATCTCACATAACACAGACTCTCTCAGACTCTTGGCTGCAGCCCAATAGCACAGCATCCCCTCTCTCACTTCATGAGCCAAGAGGCCATAGTTTGTCTCCCTTTTTAAGTTTAGTGACACAATTAGGCAAGAACTTAGGTTTGCCCATCCTGCAGCCAGGATGCTCCAACCTGAGGGGGGAGTGGCCGTGAGAGCAATGTCCTCTGTGCAAGTGCAGCTCGTTCCTCCCCTCTGACAGGGGGCAGAAGGAGGGAGGCAACAGTCAAAAAGCAGAAAGCGTCTGCATATCCCTCATGGCTCTAATTTCCTGCCTCAACGCTGGGAAACGAGCTGAGCCGCTGGGCCTCTCCGTTATGCTTAGCTCTGCAGCTCGGACATCATCTTTACACTCAGCTGGTCCTGGGCATAATGCTCCACATAATGACCCTGCAGATCCCCAAGGCCTGCCTGCCTGCCTGCCGTACTACTCACCTGGAGGTTGCAGGGTGCTGTGCCTCCTGGCTGGACCTGCTGCTGCTAAGTGGCACTTGCAAGACACTGAGAGCCCACCTGCTTGGAACTGCAGGCAACAAACACAAACGAGAAAGAGGAAGAAAGGATTCTTTGGATTTCACAGGCTTCCACAGGATGTCATTAAACACCATTCTGCTGTGGAGCACAGCTGCAAGCATTTCACCTGGGCAAAAAAAGGGGTGGAAGCCTGGCTCCAGCCCTCCCCACTCCTCGTTTAAGGGCTGCCTGTCTAAGGGGAAGAATCTCTACTGGCAGATGTGCTCTGTGCTAATACTTTCTGAGTCCTGTTCTTCAGAAAGGGCTCTTTGTTTACTAGCTTGAGGTCCTTCCCACTCATAGGAAAATTAAAACACAGGAAAGCAGCTGGATCAGCTACTGCCTTTCACTACAGTTACCATTTTAGGTTATGGATCAAGGTTGAATCTGTACAGAGAGAGTG
>NW_024096071.1:0-32761 GCF_016699485.2 Gallus gallus
TTTTGGACCCCAAAATCCCACCTTTTGGACCCAAAATGGGGATGGGTCCTATAGGGAGATACAGTGGGGGAGCGAGTGGGGTAGAAGTGGAGGGAAATGGGGCAAAATTGGGGGGAAATGGGGCAAAAGTGGGGGGAAATGGGGGTCAGAATGGACAGCAGAGGGGAATATTGGGGTGAAATTGGGGGAAATGGGGGAAAAATGGGTGAAAAATGGGCAGAAATGGGGGGGAAATGGGGCAGAAATGGGGGCAAATGGGGGCAGAATGGGGCAGAATGGGGACCTCCGCGCCTGTAGGGGGCGCTGCAGCCGCAGCCCTCCGCCTTCAGGTGCTGTATGTGCTCTGCCAGGACCCAAAATGCCACTTTTTCGACCCAAAATGACCCAAAATGCCACTTTTTGGACCCCAAAATCCCACCTTTTGGACCCTAAATGGGGATGGCTCCCATAGGGGGATACAGTGGGAGGAGGGAGCGATGGGGAGAGGGGGGGGGGGGGGGAGATATTGGGATGGAAATGGGGCAGAACTGGGGGGAAATGGGGGTCAGAATGGACAGCAAAGGGGAATATTGGGGTGAAATTGGGGGAAATGGGGGAAAAATGGGTGAAAAATGGGCAGAAATGGGGGGAAAATGGGCAGAAATTGGGGGCAAATTGGGGCAGAATGGGGCAGAATGGGGACCTCCGCGCCTGTAGGGGGCGCTGCAGCCGCAGCCCTCCGCCTTCAGGTGCTGTATGTGCTCTGCCAGGACCCAAAATGCCACTTTTTCGACCCAAAATGACCCAAAATGCCACTTTTTGGGCCCCAAAATCCCACCTTTTGGACCCTAAATGGGGATGGGTCCCATAGGGGGATACAGTGGGAGGAGGGAGCGAAGGGGGAGGGGGGGGGGGGGGGATATTGGGGTGGAAATGGGGCAGAACTGGGGGGAAATGGGGGTCAGAATGGACAGCAGAGGGAATATTGGGGTGAAATTGGGGGAAATGGGGGAAAAATGGGTGAAAAATGGGCAGAAATGGGGGGGAAATGGGGCAGAAATGGGGGCAAATGGGGGCAGAATGGGGACCTCCGCGCCTGTAGGGGGCGCTGCAGCCGCAGCCCTCCGCCTTCAGGTGCTCCACGTACTCTGCCAGGACCCAAAATGACCCTTTTTCGACCCAAAATGACCCAAAATGCCACTTTTTGGGCCCCAAAATCCCACCTTTTGGACCCTAAATGGGGATGGGTCCCATAGGGGGATACAGTGGGAGGAGGGAGCGAAGAAGGGAGGGGGGGGGGGGGGGTATTGGGGTGGAAATGGGGCAGAATTGAGGGGAAATGGGGGTCAGAATGGACAGCAGAGGGGAATATTGGGGTGAAATTGGGGGAAATGGGGGAAAAATGGGTGAAAAATGGGCAGAAATGGGGGGAAAATGGGGCAGAAATGGGGGCAAATGGGGGCAGAATGGGGACCTCCGCGCCTGTAGGGGGCGCTGCAGCCGCAGCCCTCCGCCTTCAGGTGCTGTATGTGCTCTGCCAGGACCCAAAATGCCACTTTTTCGACCCAAAATGACCCAAAATGCCACTTTTTGGGCCCCAAAATCCCACCTTTTGGACCCTAAATGGGGATGGGTCCCATAGGGGGATACAGTGGGAGGAGGGAGCGAAGGGGAGGGGGGGGGGGGGGGGGGATATTGGGGTGGAAATGGGGCAGAACTGGGGGGAAATGGGGGTCAGAATGGACAGCAGAGGGGAATATTGGGGTGAAATTGGGGGAAATGGGGGAAAAATGGGTGAAAAATGGGCAGAAATGGGGGGGAAAATGGGGCAGAAATGGGGGCAAATGGGGGCAGAATGGGGACCTCCGCGCCTGTAGGGGGCGCTGCAGCCGCAGCCCTCCGCCTTCAGGTGCTCCACGTACTCTGCCAGGACCCAAAATGACCCTTTTTCGACCCAAAATGACCCAAAATGCCACTTTTTGGGCCCCAAAATCCCACCTTTTGGACCCTAAATGGGGATGGGTCCCATAGGGGGATACTGTGGGAGGAGGGAGCGAAGGGGAGGGGGGGGGGGGGGGGGGGGAGATATTGGGGTGGAAATGGGGCAGAATTGAGGGGAAATGGGGGTCAGAATGGACAGCAGAGGGGAATATTGGGGTGAAATTGGGGGAAATGGGGGAAAAATGGGGGAAAAAATGGGCAGAAAATGGGCGGAAATTGGGGGGAAATTGGGGCAAATGGGGGCAGAATGGGGACCTCCGCGCCTGTAGGGGGCGCTGCAGCCGCAGCCCTCCGCCTTCAGGTGCTGTATGTGCTCTGCCAGGACCCAAAATGCCACTTTTTCGACCCAAAATGACCCAAAATGCCACTTTTTGGGCCCCAAAATCCCACCTTTTGGACCCTAAATGGGGATGGCTCCCATAGGGGGATACTGTGGGAGAAGGGAGCGAAGGGGAGAGGGCGGGGGGGGAGATATTGGGGTGGAAATGGGGCAGAATTGAGGGGAAATGGGGGTCAGAATGGACAGCAGAGGGGAATATTGGGGTGAAATTGGGGGAAATGGGGGAAAAATGGGTGGAAAATGGGCAGAAATGGGGGGAAAATGGGGCAGAAATGGGGGCAAATGGGGGCAGAATGGGGACCTCCACGCCTGTAGGGGGCGCTGCAGCCGCAGCCCTCCGCCTTCAGGTGCTCCACGTACTCTGCCAGGACCCAAAATGCCCCTTTTTCGACCCAAAATGACCCAAAATGCCACTTTTTGGACCCCAAAATCCCACCTTTTGGACCCTAAATGGGGATGGGTCCCATAGGGGGATACAGTGGGAGGAGGGAGTGGGGTGGAAGTGGGGGGGGGATGGGGCAAAACTGGGGGGAAATGGGGCAGAATTGGGGGGAAATGGGGGTCAGAATGGACAGCAGAGAGGAATATTGGGGTGAAATTGGGGGAAATGGGGGAAAAATGGGTGAAAAAATGGGCAGAAATGGGCAGAAATGGGGGGAAAATGGGGCAGAAATGGGCGAAATAGGGGCAGAATTGGGCAAAAAAGGGCCAAAAGAGGTGGGAATTGGGGAAAATGGGCAGAAATGGGGCAAAATGGAGGGGAAATGGGGCAAAATTGGGGGCAAAATTCCCCCCATTTCCCCCCCAATTTCCCCCAATTCCCCATTTCCCCCCCAATCCCCCCCAATTCCCCTTATCCCCCCCCAATCCCCTCCAATTCCCCCATTTCCCCCCCAATTTCCCCCCAATTTCCCCCTATTTCCCCCCCAATTCCCCCATTTCCCCCCATTCTCCCCATTTCCCCCCCAATTTCCCCCCAATTCCCCCTTATCACCCCCCAATCCCCCAATTCCCCCCATTTCCCCCTATTCCCCCCCTATTCCCCCCCATTTCCCCCCCAGTTCCCCCTTTTCCCCCCAATTTCCCCCCCAATTCCCCTTATCCCCCCCAATTCCCCATTTCCCCCCCCGATTTCCCCCATTTCCCCCCCATTTCCCCCCCAATTCCCCATATCCCCCCATAATCCCCCTATTTCCCCCCCAATTCCCCCATTTCCCCAATTCCCCCAATTCCCCCCATTCCCCCCCAATTTCCCCCCAACTCCCCCCCAATTTCCCCCTATTCCCCCCATTTCCCCCCCAATTACCCCATATCCCCCCAATTTCCCTATTTCCCCCTATTCCCCCCCAATTTCCCCCCATTTCCCCCATTTCCCCCCCCATTCCCCCCATTCTCCCCATTTCCCCCCCATTTCCCCCCTTTTCCCCCCCAATTCCCCCTTATCCCCCCCAATTTCCCCCCAATTTCCCCATTTCCCCTATTCCCCCCCAATTTCCCCCCATTTCCCCCCCCAATTCCCCCATTTCCCCCCATTCCCCCCATTCTCCCCATTTCCCCCCCATTTCCCCCCTTTTCCCCCCCCATTTCCCCCCCGATTTCCCCCCATTTCCCCCCCATCCCCCCCAGTTCCCCCATTTCTCCCCCAATTCCCCATTTCCCCCCTAATCCCCCCCAATTCCCCCTTATCCCCCCCAATCCCCCCAATTCCCCCCATTCCCCCCATTTCCCCCCAATTTCCCCATTTCCCCCTATTCCCCCCCAATTTCCCCCCATTTCCCCCCCATTTTCCCCCCCAATTCCCCCTTTTTCCCCCCATTTCCCCCCTTTCTCCCCATTTTCCCCCCAATTCCCCCATTTCCCCTCTAATTTCCCCCCATTTCTCCCCCAATTCCCCCATTTCCCCCCATTTCCCCCCCAATTCCCCCTTATCACCCCCCAATCCCCCCCATTTCCCCCCCAATTCCCCATTTCCCCCCCATTCCCCCCATTCTCCCCATTTCCCCCCATTTCCCCCTATTCCCCCCATTTCCCCCCAATTCCCCCATATCCCCCTATTTCCCCCCAATTCCCCATTTCCCCCCCAATTCCCCCATTCCCCCCCCAAATTCCCCCATTTCCCCCCCTAACCCCCCCCGATTCCCCCATTTCCCCCCCAATTTCCCCCTATTCCCCACCAATTTCCCCCATTTCCCCCCATTTCCCCCATTTCCCCCCCATTTCCCCCCCATTCCCCCCCCATTTCCCCCCTTTTCCCCCCCAATTTCCCCCCAATTTCCCCCCTTTTCCCCCCCAATTTCCCCCCATTCCCCCCCAATTCCCCCTTATCCCCCCAAATTCCCCCATTTCCCCCCCTAACCCCCCCCAATTCCCCCATTTCCCCCCCAATTTCCCCCTATTCCCCCCCAATTTCCCCCCATTTCCCCCCCAATTCCCCCATTTCCCCCCCATTCCCCCCATTCTCTCCATTTACCCCCCATTTCCCCCTTTCCCCCCCATTCCCCCCCATTTCCCCACCAATTTCCCCCTATTTCACCCCAATTTCCCCCCATTTCCCCCCCAATTCCCCCTTATCACCCCCTAATCCCCCCTTATCCCCCCCAATCCCCCCCAATTCCCCCCCAATTTCCCCATTTCCCCCTATTCCCCCCCAATTTCCCCCCATTTCCCCCTTATCACCCCCCAATCCCCCCCCATTCCCCCCATTTCCCCCCAATTTCCCCCCCATTTCCCCCCCTTTCACCCCCAATCCCCCCATTTCCCCCCCAATTTCCCCCCATTTCCCCCCCAATTCCCCCTTATCACCCCCCAATCCCCCCCTTTTCCCCCCCAATTCCCCCATTTCCCCCCCCATTCCCCCCATTCCCCCCCAATCCCCCCTTATCTCCCCCCAATCCCCCCCAATTCCCCCCCCCCCCCCCCAATTTGCCCAAATCCGGCCTTTTTGGCCCCATTTCTCACCCTGGGAATGTGGGTCGGTGTTCTGCATGATTTTGGTGAACTCCTCATCCATGCGTTCCACCAGGGTGAGGATGCAGCCCCGCACCCGGTACGGCTTCAAAGGACCCAAAAACACCCAAATTCACCCCAAAATGTCAGCGCAAAGAGAGCCCCCCCCCTTAAATGCTACGGAATGACCCCAAAATGGCCAAAAATGGCCCCAAAATGACCCCAAAATGGCCAAAAATGACCCCAAAATGACCCAAAGTGACCCGAAGTGACCAAAAATGGCACCAAAATGGACACCAAAACACCCAAATTCACCCCAAAATGTCAGCGCAAAGAGAGCCCCCCCCCCCAAATGCTTCGGAATGACCCCAAAATAGCCAAAAATGGCCCCAAAATGACCCCAAAATGGCACCAAAGTGACCCAAAATGACCCAAAGTGACCTGAAGTGACCAAAAATGGCACCAAAATGGACCCAAAAACACCCAAATTCACCCCAAAATGTCAGCGCAAAGAGAGCCCCTCCCCTTAAATGCTACGGAATGACCCCAAAATGGCCCCAAATGACCCCAAAATGACCCCAAAATGGCCAAAAATGACCCCAAAATGACCCAAAATGGCCCCAAAATGGCACCAAAATGGCCAAAAATGACCCCAAAATGACCCAAAGTGACCCGAAGTGACCAAAAATGGCACCAAAATGGACCCAAAAAGCCCCAAATTCACCCCAAAATGTCAGCGCAAAGAGAGCCCCCCCCCAAATGCTTCGGAATGACCCCAAAATGGCCCAAAATGGCCCCAAAATGGCACCAAAATGGCCAAAAATGACCCCAAAATGACCCAAAGTGACCCGAAGTGACCAAAAATGGCACCAAAATGGACCCCAAAACCCCCAAATTCACCCCAAAATGTCAGCGCAAAGAGAGCCCCCCCCCCAAATGCTTCGGAATGACCCCAAAATGGCCCAAAACGACCCCAAAATGGCACCAAAGTGACCCAAATTGGCACCAAAATGACCCCAAAATGGCACCAAAATGGCCCAAAACGACCCCAAAATGGCACCAGAATTACCCCAAAATGGCCAAAAATGGCCAAAAACGGCCCCAAAATGGCACCAAAGTGACCCAAAATGGCCAAAAATGACCCCAAAATGGCACCAAAGTGACCCAAAGTGGCCAAAAATGGACCCCAAATGGCCAAAAATGGCACCAAAGTGAACCCAAAAACCCCCAAATTCACCCCAAAATGTCAACGCAAAGAGAGCCCCCCCCCCAAATGCTTCGGAATGACCCCAAAATGGCCCAAAATGGCCCCAAAATGGCACCAAAATGGCCAAAAATGACCCCAAAATGACCCAAAGTGACCCAAAATGGCCAAAAACGGCCCCAAAATGGACCCCAAAACAGCCAAATTCACCCCAAAATGTCAGTGCAAAGAGAGCCCCCCCCCCCCCAAATGCTTCGGAATGACCCCAAAATGGCCAAAAATGGACCCAAAATGGCACCAAAATGGCCAAAAATGACCCCAAAATGACCCAAAGTGACCCGAAGTGACCAAAAATGGCACCAAAATGGACACCAAAACACCCAAATTCACCCCAAAATGTCATCACAAAGAGAGCCCCTCCCCTCCAAATGCTTCGGAATGACCCCAAAATGGCCAAAAATGGCCCCAAAATGACCCCAAAATGGCCAAAAATGACCCCAAAATGACCCAAAGTGACCCGAAGTGACCAAAAATGGCACCAAAATGGACCCAAAAACCCCCAAATTCACCCCAAAATGTCATCACAAAGAGAGCCCCCCCCCCCGAATGCTTCAGAATGACCCCAAAATGGCCCAAAACGACCCCAAAATGGCACCAAAGTGACCCAAATTGGCACCAAAAATGACCCAAAATGGCCAAAAATGGCACCAAAATGACACCAAAATGGCCCAAAACGACCCCAAAATGGCACCAGAATGACCCCAAAATGGCCAAAAATAGCCACAAATGGCCCCAAAATGGCCAAAAATGGCCCAAAATGGCACCAAAGTGACCCAAAGTGGCCAAAAATGGACCCAAAATGACCCCAAAATGACCCAAAGTGACCCAAAATGGCTGAAAATGGACCCAAAATGACCCCAAATTGACCAAAAATGACCCCAAAATGACACCAAAGTGACCCCAAAATGGCCAAAAATGGCTGAAAATGGCCCCAAAATGACCCAAAATGACCCAAAATGGCTGAAAATGGACCCAAAATGACCCCAAAATGGCCAAAAATGACCCCAAAATGGCACCAAAATGACCCCAAAATGGCTGAAAATGGACCCAAAATGACCCCAAAATGACCCAAAGTGACCCAAAATGGCCAAAAATGACCCCAAAATGGCACCAAAGTGACCCAAAATGGCCAAAAATGGACCCAAAATGGCCAAAAATGACCCCAAAATGACCCAAAGTGACCCGAAGTGACCAAAAATGGCACCAAAATGGACCCAAAAACCCCCAAATTCACCCCAAAATGTCAGCGCAAAGAGAGCCCCCCTCCCCCCAAATGCTTCGGAATGACCCCAAAATGGCCCAAAATGGCCCCAAAATGGCACCAAAATGGCCAAAAATGACCCCAAAATGACCCAAAGTGACCCGAAGTGACCAAAAATGGCACCAAAATGGACCCAAAAACACCCAAATTCACCCCAAAATGTCAGCGCAAAGAGAGCCCCTCCCCTTAAATGCTACGGAATGACCCCAAAATGGCCCCAAATGGCCCCAAAATGGCACCAAATGGCCAAAAATGACCCCAAAATGACCCAAAGTGACCCAAAATGGCCAAAAACGGCCCCAAAATGGACCCAAAAACACCCAAATTCACCCCAAAATGTCATCACAAAGAGAGCCCCCCCCCCCAAATGCTTCGGAATGACCCCAAAATGGCCAAAAATGGCCCCAAAATGACCCCAAAATGGCCAAAAATGACCCCAAAATGACCCAAAGTGACCCAAAATGGCCAAAAACGGCCCCAAAATGGACCCAAAAACCCCCAAATTCACCCCAAAATGTCAGCGCAAAGAGAGCCCCTCCCCTTAAATGCTACGGAATGACCCCAAAATGGCCAAAAATGGCCCCAAAATGGCACCAAAATGACCCCAAAATGGCCAAAAATGCCACCAAAATGGACCCAAAAACACCCAAATTCACCCCAAAATGTCATCACAAAGAGAGCCCCCCCCCAAATGCTTCGGAATGACCCCAAAATGGCCCCAAATGGCCCCAAAATGGCACCAAAATGGCACCAAAGTGACCCAAATTGGCACCAAAAATGACCCAAAATGGCCAAAAATGGCACCAAAATGACACCAAAATGGCCCCAAAATGACCCCAAAATGGCCAAAAATGACCCCAAAATGGCCCCAAAATGACCCCAAAATGGCCAAAAATGGACCCAAAATGACCCCAAAATGGCCCCAAAATGACCCAAAGTGACACAAAATGGCCAAAAATGACCCCAAAATGGCCAAAAATGGACCCAAAATGGCCCCAAAATGACCGAAAGTGACCCAAAATGGCAGAAAATGGACCCCAAATGACCCCAAAATGACCCCAAAATGACCCCAAAATGGCACCAAAATGACCCCAAAATGACCCCAAAATGGACCCAAAATGGCCCCAAAATGACCCAAAGTGACCCAAAATGGCTGAAAATGGACCCAAAATGACCCCAAAATGGCACCAAAGTGACCCAAAATGGCCAAAAACGGCCCCAAAATGGACCCAAAAACACCCATAGACACCCCATAGAGACCCACAGCTGCCCCATAGCGCCCCATATCTGCCCCATAACCCCCCATAACCAACCAACAACCCCCCATAACCGCCCCATAACCACCCCATAGAGACCCATAGCGCCGCATAGCCCCCTATAACCCCCCATAACCACCCCATATCCCCCCATAACCACCCCATAGAGACCCATAGCTGCCCCCACAGAGACCCATAGCTGCCCCATAGAGCCCCACAACTGCCCCATAGCCCACCACAACCCCCCCAACTACCCCATAACCCCCCATAACCACCCCATATCCCCCCATAACCACCCCATAGAGACCCATAGCTGCCCCATAGCACCCCATAGCGCCCCATAGCCCCCTATAACCCCGCATAACCACTGCATAACCCCCCATAACCCCCCATAAGCACCCCATATCCCCCCATAACCACCCCATATCGCCCCATAGCGCCCCATGGCACCCCATAGCCCCCTATAACCCCCCATAACCACCGCATAACCCCCCATAACCCCCCATAAGCACCCCATATCCCCCCATAACCACCCCATATCGCCCCATAGCTGCCCCATAGCGCCCCACCTGCTCGGGGTTGCTGAGGTTCTCGCTCTCCTCCAGCACATTCTGCCCCATAACCCCCCATAACCCCCCATAACCACCCCATATCCCCCCATAACCCCCCATAACCACCCCATATCCCCCCATAACCACCCCATATCGCCCCATAGCTGCCCCATAGCTGCCCCATAGCGCCCCACCTGCTCGGGGTTGCTGAGGTTCTCGCTCTCCTCCAGCACATTCTGCCCCATAACCCCCCATAACCACCCCATAACCCCCCATAACCCCCCATAACCACCCCATATCCCCCCATAACCACCCCATATCGCCCCATAGCTGCCCCATAGCGCCCCATAGCTGCCCCATAGCGCCCCACCTGCTCGGGGTTGCTGAGCTTCTCGCTCTCCTCCAGCACATTCTGCCCCATAACCACCCATAACCACCCCATATCCCCCCATAAGCACCCCATATCCCCCCATAACCGCCCCATATCCCCCCATAACCACCCCATATCGCCCCATAGCTGCCCCATAGCACCCCATAACCCCCCATAACCACTGCATAACCCCCCATAACCCCCCATAACCACCCCATAACCCCCCATAACCCCCCGTAAGCACCCCATAACCCCCATAACCACCCCATATCCCCCCATAGCCACCCCATATTGCCCCATAGCTGCCCCACAGCGCCCCATAGCGCCCCACCTGCTCGGGGTTGCTGAGGTTCTCGCTCTCCTCCAGGACGTTCTCCCCGATGAAGATGTGTGGGTTGGCGAAGAGGACGTCCAGCAGCTCCTCAATGCAGCTCAGGCACTTCTGCCACAGCTCCGGCTGGGGGGCGGACCCACAGCGACCCATAGAGGACCCATAGCGACCCATAGGGACCCACAGGGACCCACAGGGACCCATAGAGAACCCATAGGGACACATAGGGACCCATAGAGACCCACAGAGGACCCATAGCGACCCACAGGGACCCACAGGGACCCACAGGGACCCATAGAGAACCCATAGGGACACATAGCGACCCATAGGGACCCACAGGGACCCATAGAGAACCCATAGGGACACATAGGGACCCATAGAGACCCATAGGGACCCAAAGGGACACATAGGGACCCAAAGGGACACATAGGGACCCACAGTGACCCATAGGGACCCATAGGGACACATAGGGACCCACAGAGACCCATAGAGACCCATAGGGACCCACAGCGACCCATAGAGGACCCATAGCGACCCATAGGGACCCACAGGGACCCACAGGGACCCATAGGGACCCATAGGGACCCAAAGG
Source organism: Gallus gallus (assembly GCF_016699485.2). Taxonomy (NCBI): domain Eukaryota; kingdom Metazoa; phylum Chordata; class Aves; order Galliformes; family Phasianidae; genus Gallus; species Gallus gallus. The sequence continues at coordinate 10,892 of NW_024096071.1, forward strand.
GACACATAGGGACCCACAGCGACCCATAGGGACCCATAGGGAACCCCATAGTGACCCATAGGGACCCACAGGGACCCATAGGGACACATAGGGACCCATAGGTACCCATACAGACCCACAGTGACCCATAGAGAACCCATAGGGACCCATAGAGACCCACAGGGACCCATAGGGACCCATAGGGACACATAGGGACCCACAGCGACCCATAGGGAACACATAGTGACCCATAGGTACCCATACAGACCCACAGTGACCCATCGAGAACCCATAGGGACCCATAGAGACCCACAGGGAGCCATAGCGACCCATAGGGACCCATAGAGACCCCATAGAGACCCACAGCGACCCATAGCAGCCCATAGCGACCCATAGGGACCCACAGGGACACATAGGGACCCATAGAGAACACATAGTGACCCGTAGGGACCCATAGTGACCCACAGATACCCATAGGGACCCACACAGACCCGTAGCGACCCATAGGGACCCACAGGGACACATAGAGACCCCATAGGGACCCATAGGGACACATAGGAACACCATAGTGACCCACAGGACCTACAGCAACCCATAGGGAACCCACAGCGACCCATAGAGACCCCATAGGGACCCACAGGATCCCCACATACCCCCCCACCCCCCATCCCCCCCCAGCCCCCCATCCCCCCCACATCCCCCCCACCCCCACCCCCCCCCAGCCCCACATCCCCCCCCATACCCCACCCCCCATCCCCCCCCAGCCCCACACCGCCCCACATCCCCCCCCACCCCCACCCCCCCCAGCCCCACATCCCCCCCCATACCCCACCCCCCCCACCCCCCAGCCCCCCCCCCAGCCCCACACTGCCCCACATCCCCCCCAACCCCACCCCAGCCCCACATCCCCCCGCATCCCCACACTGCCCCCATAACCCCCCCAGCCCCACACCCCCCTCCAGCCCCACATCCCCCCCATACCCCACACCCCTCCCATCCCCCCCTCACCCCACATCCCCCCCCATACCCCCCAGCCCCACAGCCCCCCCAGCCCCACATCCACCCCAGCCCCACATCCCCCCCCATACCCCACACCCCCCCCCAGCCCCCACATCCCCTCCCAGCCCCACATCCCCCCCACCCCCCATTCCCCCCACATCCCCCCCCATACCCCACACCCCCCCCCAGCCCCACACCCCCCCCCGGCCGCCCCACATGGTCCCACATCCCCCCCCATACCCCATACCCCCCCAGCCCCACATCCCCGTCCAGCCCCACATCCCCCCCATACCCCACATCCCCTCCCAGCCCCACATCCCCCCCATACCCCATCCCCCCCACATCCCCCCCCATACCCCACACCCCCCCCCAGCCCCACAGCCCCCCCATCCCCACACTGCCCCACATCCCCCCCATACCCCACATCCCCTCCCAGCCCCACACCCCCCTCCAGCCCCACATCCCCCCCGTACCCCACACCCCTCCCATCCCCCCCCCACCCCACATCCCCCCCCATACCCCCCAGCCCCACACCCCCCCCCCGTCCAGCCCCACATCCCCCCCATACCCCACACCCCTCCCATCCCCCCCCCACCCCACACCCCCCCCCAGCCCCACGGCCGCCCCACATGGGCCCACCTTCATGTAGGTGGCCAGGTTGGGGTTGTAGTCGTACAGAGAGGCGATGATGTTGAATTTGATCTTCACCTCCAGGGGGACCCCCAAGCCGTGCTCCTTCGCCACCCCCACCAGCAGCTGCAGCAGCTCGATCTGCGCCGCCCTGCCCCATAGATCCGGGGGTCAGCCCCATAGATCCAGGGCCAGACCCATAGATGGGGGCCAGACCCATAGCACAGCCCCATAGTGGCCATTCCCAGCCCGTGCTCCTTCGCCACCCCCACCAGCAGCTGCAGCAGCTCCATCTGCGCCGCCCTGCCCCATACATCTGGGGGTCAGCCCCATAGATGGGGGGCCGACCCATAGCATCACCCATCAGTGTCCCATAGGTGGCCATTCCCAGCCCGTGCTCCTTCGCCACCCCCACCAGCAGCTGCAGCAGCTCGATCTGCGCCGCCCTGCCACATAGATCCGGGGGTCAGCCCCATACATGGGGGGCAGACCCATAGCATCACCCATCACCACCCCATAGTGGCCATTCCCAGCCTAAGTTCCATTGTCAGCCCCACCAGCAGCTGCAGCAGCTCCATCTGCGCCGCCCTGCCCCATACATCTGGGGGTCAGCCCCATAGATGGGGGGCCGACCCATAGCATCACCCATCAGTGTCCCATACGGGGCCATTCCCAGCTTAAATCCCTTCGCCACCCCCACCAGCAGCTGCAGCAGCTCGATCTGTGCCGCCCTGCCCCATAGATCTGGGTGTCAGCCCCATAGATCCAGGGCCAGACCCATAGATGTGAAGGCAGCCCCATAGCATCACCCATCAGTGTCCCATAGGTGGCCATTCCCAGCTTAAATCCCTTCGCCACCCGGACCAGCAGCTGCAGCAGCTCCATCTGCGCCGCCCTGCCCCATAGATCTGGGGGTCAGCCCCATAGATGGGGGGCAGCCCCATAGCATCACCCATCAGTGTCCCATAGGTGGCCATTCCCAGCCTAAGTTCCATTATCAGCCCCACCAGCAGCTCGATCTGCGCCGCCCTGCCCCATAGATCCGGGGGTCAGCCCCATAGATCCAGGAGTCAGCCCCATAGATCCAGGGCCAGACCCATAGATGGGGGACAGACCCATAGCACAGCCCCATAGTGGCCATTCCCAGCCCGTGCTCCTTCGCCACCCCCACCAGCAGCTGCAGCAGCTCCATCTGCGCCGCCCTGCCCCATAGATCCGGGGGTCAGCCCCATACATGGGGGGCAGCCCCATAGCATCACCCATCACCACCCCATAGTGGCCATTCCCAGCCTAAGTTCCATTGTCAGCCCCACCAGCAGCTGCAGCAGCTCGATCTGCGCCGCCCTGCCCCATACATCCGGGGGTCAGCCCCATAGATGGGGGGCAGCCCCATAGCATCACCCATCACCACCCCATAGTGGCCATTCCCAGCCTAAGTTCCATTGTCAGCCCCACCAGCAGCTGCAGCAGCTCGATCTGCGCCGCCCTGCCCCATACATCTGGGGGTCAGCCCCATAGATGGGGGGCCGACCCATAGCATCACCCATCAGTGTCCCATAGGTGGCCATTCCCAGCCTAAGTTCCATTATCAGCCCCACCAGCAGCTCCATCTACACCTCCCTGCCCCATAGATCCGGGGTCAGCCCCATAGATCCGGGGGTCAGCCCCATAGATGTGGGGCAGCCCCATAGCATCACCCATCAGCGCCCCATAGTGACCATTGCCAGCCTAAGTTCCATTATCAGCCTCACCAGCAGCTCCATTTACACCTCCCTGCCCCATAGATCCGGGGGTCAGCCCCATAGCTGTGGGTCAGCCCCCCATCCCAGCCTCACACCCCAGCCCCACACGTGTGGGTCAGCCCCCCATACCGGTCGGTGCCCCACATCCCATCCCCACACGTGTGGGTCAGCCCCCCATACCGGTCGGTGCCCCACATCCCAGCCCCACATCCCAGCCCCATAGCTGAGGGTCAGTCCCACACCCCAGCCCCACATCCCAGCCCCACACCCCAGCCCCACAGCTATGGGTCAGCCCCACACCCCAGCCCCATAGCTGAGGGTCAGCCCCACACCCCAGCCCCACAGCTGTGGGTCAGCCCCACATCCCAGCCCCACACCCCAGCCCCACACGTGTGGGTCAGCCCCCCATACCGGTCGGTGCCCCACACCCCAGCCCCACACGTGTGGGTCAGCCCCCCATACCGGTCGGTGCCCCACACCCCAGCCCCACACGTGTGGGTCAGCCCCCCATACCGGTCGGTGCCCCACATCCCAGCCCCACATCCCAGCCCCATAGCTGAGGGTCAGTCCCACACCCCAGCCCCACATCCCAGCCCCACACCCCAGCCCCACAGCTATGGGTCAGCCCCACACCCCAGCCCCATAGCTGAGGGTCAGCCCCACACCCCAGCCCCACAGCTGTGGGTCAGCCCCACATCCCAGCCCCACACCCCAGCCCCACAGCTATGGGTCAGCCCCACACCCCAGCCCCATAGCTGTGGGTCAGCCCCACACCCCAGCCCCACAGATGTGGGTCAGCCCCACAGGTGTGGGTCAGCCCCCCATACCGGTCGGTGCCCCACATCCCAGCCCCACACCCCAGCCCCACAGCTATGGGTCAGCCCCACATCCCATCCCCACATCCCAGCCCCATAGCTGTGGGTCAGCCCCACATCCCATCCCCACACCCCAGCCCCACAGATGTGGGTCAGCCCCACACGTGTGGGTCAGCCCCCCATACCGGTCGGTGCCCCACACCCCAGCCCCACACCCCAGCCCCACAGCTGTGGGTCAGCCCCACACCCCAGCCCCACATATGTGGGTCAGCCCCACACGTGTGGGTCAGCCCCCCATACCGGTCGGTGCCCCACATCCCATCCCCACACCCCATCCCCACACCCCAGCCCCACAGATGTGGGTCAGCCCCACAGCTGTGGGTCAGCCCCCCATACCGGTTGGTGCCCCACATCCCAGCCCCACACCCCAGCCCCACACGTGTGAGTCAGCCCCCCATACCGGTCGGTGCCCCACACCCCAGCCCCACAGCTATGGGTCAGCCCCACACCCCAGCCCCACACGTGTGGGTCAGCCCCACACCCCAGCCCCACACCCCAGCCCCACAGCTGTGGGTCAGCCCCACATCCCAGCCCCACACCCCAGCCCCACAGATGTGGGTCAGCCCCACACGTGTGGGTCAGCCCCCCATACCGGTCGGTGCCTTTCTTTCCGCGCGCCTGAAGGATCTCATTGAGTTTCTTCACCACCACCGCGTGAGTGATTTCGGTGCCCTTCGCGAACATCTTCGGCTTCTCCTGCGGGGCGCTCAGCTATGGGGCTGCCCCATAGCGCCGCCCCATAGCTGCCCCATAGCTGCCCCAGAGCTGCCCCAGAGATAGATACCCCATAGCTGCCCCATAGCTGCCCCATAGCGGCCCCATAGCTGCCCCATAGATACCCCATAGCTGCCCCATAGATACCCCATAGCTGACACATAGGTATGCCATAGCTGCCCCATAGCTGCCCCATAGCTGCCCCATAGATACCCCATAGCTGCCCCATAGATACCCCATAGCTGCCCCATAGCTGCCCCATAGCTGCCCCATAGCGGCCCCATAGCTGCCCCATAGATACCCCATAGCTGCCCCATAGCGGCCCCATAGCTGCCCCATAGTGGCCCCATAGATACCCCATAGCTGCCCCATAGCTGCCCCATAGCGGCCCCATAGCTGCCCCATAGCTGCCCCATAGCAGCCCCATAGATACCCCATAGCTGCCCCATAGCTGCCCCATAGATACCCCATAGCTGCCCCATAGCTGCCCCAGAGCTGCCCCATAGATACCCCATAGCTGCCCCATAGCTGCCCCAGAGCTGCCCCAGAGCTGCCCCATAGATACCCCATAGCTGCCCCATAGATACCCCATAGCTGACCCATAGATACCCCATAGCCGCCCCATAGATACCCCATAGCTGCCCCATAGCTGCCCCATAGATACCCCATAGCTGCCCCATAGCTGACCCATAGGTATGCCATAGCTGCCCCATAGCGCCGCCCCATAGCCGCCCCATAAATACCCCATAGCTGACCCATAGCTGACCCATAGGTATGCCATAGCTGCCCCATAGCTGCCCCATAGATACCCCATAGCTGACCCATAGATCCCCTATAGCTGCCCCATAGATACCCCATAGCTGCCCCACAACTGCCCCATAGCCCCGTACCTTCATGAGGGGGGCGCCCCCCCGGACCCTCTCCCACTCTCCTTCCTCCTCCTCCACCCCACAGCCCCATAACCCCACCCCCCAGCCCCACAGCTGCCCCATAGCCGCCCCATAGCCCCATACCTTCATGAGGGGGGCGCCCCCCCGGACCCTCTCCCACTCTCCTTCCTCCTCCTCCTCCTCCCCATAACCCCACCCCATAACCCCATAGCCACCCCATAGCCCCATAACTCCACCCCCCAGCCCCACAGCTGCCCCATAGCCGCCCCATAACCCCATACCTTCATGAGGGGGGGCGCCCCCCCGGACCCTCTCCCACTCTCCTTCCTCCTCCTCCTCCTCATAACCCCATAACCCATCCCATAACCCCATAACCCCACCCCATAGCCCCATAACCCCACCCCACACCCACCCCCCAGCCCCACAACCGCCCCATAGCCAACCCCCAGCCCCACAGCTGCCCCATAGCCGCCCCATAGCCCCATACCTTCATGAGGGGGGCGCCCCCCCGGACCCTCTCCCACTCTCCTTCCTCCTCCTCCTCCTCCTCCTCCTCCCCATAACCCCACCCCATAACCCCATAGCCACTTCGTAGCCCCGTAACCCCCCCCCCCCAGCCCCACAGCTGCCCCATAGCCGCCCCATAGCCCCATACCTTCATGAGGGGGGCGCCCCCCCGGACCCTCTCCCACTCTCCTTCCTCCTCCTCCACCCCATAGCCCCATAACCCCACCCCATAGCCCCATAGCCACCTCATAACCCCACAACCCCACCCCACAGCCACCCCATAACCCCAACCCCCAGCCCCATAGCCGCACCATAACCCCACCCCCCAGCCCCATAACCTCACCCCATAACCCCATAGCCGCCCCATAGCCCCACCCCCCAGCCCCATAGCCAAACACCAGCCCCATAGCTGCCCCATAGCCCCATACCTTCATAAGGGGGGCGCCCCCCCGGACCCTCTCCCACTCTCCTTCCTCCTCCTCCTCCTCATAACCCCATAACCCACCCCATAACCCCATAACCCCACCCCATAGCCCCATAACCCCACCCCACACCCACCCCCCAGCCCCACAACCGCCCCATAGCCAACCCCCAGCCCCACAGCTGCCCCATAGCCGCCCCATAGCCCCATACCTTCATGAGGGGGGCGCCCCCGCGGACCCTCTCCCACTCTCCTTCCTCCTCCTCCTCCTCCTCCCCATAACCCCACCCCATAGCCCCATAACTCCACCCCACAGCCCCACAGCCGCCCCATAGCCAACCCCCAGCCCCATAGCCGCCCCATACCTTCATGAGGGGGGCGCCCCCCCGGACCCTCTCCCACTCTCCTTCCTCCTCCTCCTCCTCCTCCTCCTCCCCATAACCCCACCCCATAACCCCATAGCCACTTCGTAGCCCCATAACCCCCCCCCCCCAGCCCCACAGCTGCCCCATAGCCGCCCCATAGCCCCATACCTTCATGAGGGGGGCGCCCCCCCGGACCCTCTCCCACTCTCCTTCCTCCTCCTCCTCCTCCCCATAACCCCATAACCCACCCCATAACCGCACCCCACACCCACCCCCCAGCCCCACAACCGCCCCATAGCCAACCCCCAGCCCCACAACTGCCCCATAGCCGCCCCATACCTTCATGAGGGGGGCGCCCCCCCGGACCCTCTCCCACTCTCCTTCCTCCTCCTCCTCCGCCCCATAACCCCACCCCATAACCCCATAGCCGCCCCATAGCCCCACCCCCCAGCCCCATAGCCAAACACCAGCCCCATAGCTGCCCCATAGCCCCATACCTTCATAAGGGGGGCGCCCCCCCGGACCCTCTCCCACTCTCCTTCCTCCTCCTCCTCCTCCTCCCCATAACCCCACCCCATAGCCCCATAACCCCACCCCCCAGCCCCACAACTGCCCCATAGCCGCCCCATAGCCCCATACCTTCATGAGGGGGGCGCCCCCCCGGACCCTCTCCCACTCTCCTTCCTCCTCCTCCTCCTCCTCGCAGCGTTGGCTCCGTCTGTGGGGTTTTTTCCTCCTCTCCTCCCGGCGCCGCTCTCCGCCCCTCTTCTCCTCCTCCCTGCGGGGTTGGGGGGCGCAAAAGGCCGTTGGGGGGCACCGAAGGGGGCGAAGGGGGCACTTATGGGGCAGGATGGGGCGGATAGGGGGGACTACGGGGCAGATATGGGGGACTATGGGGGAAAAGGGGGCCAAGGGGGCCCTTATGGGGCAGGACGGGGCGGATAGGGGGGACTATGGGGGGGATATGGGGCATAAGGGGGCCAAGGGGGCACTTATGGGGCACGAGGGGCGGATAGGGGGCAGATATGGGGGACTATGGGGGCGAAGGGGGCACTTATGGGGCAGAAAGGGGAGGATGGGGTGGATATGGGGGACTATGGGGCAGATATAGGGCAGAAGGGGGTGAAGGGGGCACTTATGGGGCACGAGGGGCGGATAGGGGGGAGGATGGGGCAGAAGGGGGCACTTATGGGGCAGGAGGGGGGAGGATGGGGCGGATAGGAAGGACTATGGGGTGGATAGGGGGCAGAAGGGGGCCAAGGGGGTACTTATGGGGCAGAAGGGGCGGATAGGGGGGAGGATGGGGAGGATATGGGGCAGAAGGGGGCCAAGGGGGCACTTATGGGGCAGGATGGGGCGGATAGGGGGGAGGATGGGGCGGATATGGGGCAGAAGGTGGCCAAGGGGGCACTTATGGGGCAGGATGGGGTGGATAGGGGGGACTACGGGGCAGATATGGGGGACTATGGGGTGGATATGGGGCAGAAGGGGGCCAAGGGGGCACTTATGGGGCAGAAGGGGTGGATGGGGGGAGGATGGGGGGGATATGGGGCAGAAGGGGGCGAAGGGGGCACTTATGGGGCAGGATGGGGCAGATAGGGGGGACTACGGGGCAGATATGGGGGACTATGGGGTGGATATGGGGGACTATGGGGGAGAAGGGGGCCAAGGGGGCACTTATGGGGCAGGACGGGGCGGATAGGGGAGACTATGGGGGGGAAAAGGGGCAGAAGGGGGCCAAGGGGGCACTTATGGGGCACGAGGGGTGGATAGGGGGGACTATGGGGCGGATATGGGGCAGAAGGGGGCCAAGGGGGCACTTATGGGGCAGGACGGGGCGGATAGGGGGGACTACGGGGCAGATATGGGGGACTATGGGGTGGATATGGGGCAGAAGGGGGCGAAGGGGGCACTTATGGGGCACGAGGGGGGAGGATGGGGCAGATAGGGGGGAGTATGGGGGGATATGGGGCAGAAGGGGGGAGTATGCAGTGGATAAGGGGGAATATGGGGTGGATATGGGGCAGAAGGGGGCGAAGGGGGCACTTATGGGGCACGAGGGGCGGATAGGGGGGACTATGGGGGGGATATGGGGCAGAAGGGGGCCAAGGGGGCACTTATGGGGCAGGATGGGGCGGATAGGGGGGACTACGGGGCAGATATGGGGGACTATGGGGTGGACATGGGGCAGAAGGGGGCGAAGGGGGCACTTATGGGGCAGAAGGGGCGGATGGGGGGAGGATGGGGGGGATATGGGGCAGAAGGGGGCGAAGGGGGCACTTATGGGGCAGGACGACGCGGATAGGGGGGGCTATGGGGTGGATGGGGGGAGTATGGGGCAGAAGGAGGCACTTATGGGGCAGGACGGGGTAGGATGGGGTGGATATGGGGGACTATGGGGTGGATAGGGGGGACTATGGGGCAGCTATGGGGCAGCTATGGGCTCTCTATGGGCTATCTATGGGGCACTTATGGGGCAGCTATGGGGCAGCCGTGGGGCAGCTGTGGGGCAGCTATGGGCTCTCTATGGGCTCTCTATGGGGTATCTATGGGGCAGCTATGGGGCAGCCATGGGGCAGCTATGGGCTCTCTATGGGCTCTCTATGGGCTCTCTATGGGATCTCTATGGGCTCTCTACAGGGTCTCTATGGGGCAACTATGGGCTCTCTATGGGGCAGCTATGGGCTCTCTATGGGCTCTCTATGGGGTATCTATAGGGCAGCTATGGGGACTCTATGGGGCAGCTATGGGGCAGCTATGGGCTCTCTATGGGCTCTCTATGGGATCTCTATGGGCTCTCTACAGGGTCCCTATGGGGCAGCTATGGGCTCTCTATGGGGCAGCTATGAGGCACTTATGGGGCAGCTATGGGGCAGCTATGGGGACTCTATGGGGCAGCTATGGGGCAGCTACTGGGTCTCTATGGGGCAGCTATGGGCTCTCTATGGGCTCTCTATGGACTCTCTACAGGGTCTCTATGGGGCAACTATGGGCTCTCTATGGGGCCGCTATGGGCTCTCTATGGGGCAGCTATGGGGCACTCATGGGGCAGCTATGGGGCAGCTATGGGGCAGCTATGGGCTCTCTATGGGGCAGCTATGGGCTCTCTATGGGCTCTCTATGGGGCAGCTATGGGGCACTTATGGGGCAGCTATGGGGCAGCTATGGGGACTCTATGGGGCAGCTATGGGGCAGCTACTGGGTCTCTATGGGGCAGCTATGGGCTCTCTATGGGCTCTCTACAGGGTCTCTACGGGGCAGCTATGGGGTATCTATGGGGCAGCTATGGGCTCTCTATGGGCTATCTATGGGGCAGCTATGGGGCACTCATGGGGCAGCTGTGGGGCAGCTATGGGCTATCTATGGGGCAGCTATGGGCTCTCTATGGGGCAGCTATGGGCTCTCTATGGGCTATCTATGGGGCACTTATGGGGCAGCTATGGGGCAGCCGTGGGGCACTTATGGGGCACTTATGGGGCAGCCATGGGGCAGATATGGGGTCTCTATGGGGTAGCTATGGGGCAGCTATGGGGCAGCTATGGGATCTCTATGGACTCTCTATGGGCTCTCTATGGGCTATCTATGGGGCAGCTATGGGGTAGCTATGGGGCAGCCGTGGGGCACTTATGGGGCACTTATGGGGCAGCCATGGGGCAGATATGGGGTCTCTATGGGGTAGCTATGGGGCAGCTATGGGGCAGCTATGGGCTATCTATGGGGCACTTATGGGGCAGCTATGGGGCAACTATGGGCTATCTATGGGGCAGCTATGGGCTCTCTATGGGGCAGCTATGGGCTCTCTATGGGCTATCCATGGGGCACTTATGGGGCAGCTATGGGGCAGCCGTGGGGCACTTATGGGGCACTTATGGGGCAGCCATGGGGCAGATATGGGGTCTCTATGGGGTAGCTATGGGGCAGCTATGGGGCAGCTATGGGGCAGCTATGGGCTCTCTATGGGCTATCTATGGGGCAGCTATGGGGCAGCTACTGGCTCTCTATGGGCTCTCTATGGGCTATCTATGGGGCAGCTATGGGGCAGCTATGGGGCAGCTATGGGGCAGCCGTGGGGCACGGACTTCTTGAGGAATTTGGATGCCAGCGAAGTGTATTTTCCCTCCTCCTCATCCGACTCCGAATCCGTCCCGGAGCCCGAAGAGCCCCATTCCTCCGAGTCCGACGCCTCCGAGTCCTCCGAGTCCTGCGGCCATCCCATAATAAGGCCACGCCCACCCCATCAGGACCCCACAGCCATCCCATAATATCCCATAGGGGCCCCATAAGTGACCCATTGGGATCCCATATTGACCCATTGGGACCCCATAAGAACCCCACAGCCATCCCATAATAACCCATAGGGGGCCCATAATGACCCATTGGGAACCCATAATGACCCATAGGGGCCCATAATGACCCATTGGGACCCCATAAGAACCCCACAGCCATCCCATAATAACCCATAGGGACCCCATAAGAACCCCACAGCCATCCCATAATAGTCCATTTGGATCCCATAATAACCCATAGGGTCCCACAATGACCCATTGGGACCCCATAAGAACCCCACGGCCATCCCATAATAAGGCCACTGGGGTCCATAAGAACCCATACGGGCTCCACAGTGACCCATTGGGACCCCATAGTGATCCATTGGGATCCCATAATAACCCATAGGGGCCCCATAAGAACCCCACAGCCATCCCATAATAGTCCATCGGGGTCCCACAATAACCCATAGCGAACCCATAATGACCCATTGGGATCCCATAATGACCCATTGGGACCCCATAACAACCCCACAGCCATCCCATAATAACCCATAGGGGGCCCATAATGACCCATTGGGAACCCATAATGACCCATAGGGGCCCATAATGACCCATTGGGACCCCATAAGAACCCCACAGCCATCCCATAATAACCCATAGGGACCCCATAAGAACCCCACAGCCATCCCATAATAGTCCATTTGGATCCCATAATAACCCATAGGGTCCCACAATGACCCATTGGGACCCCGTAAGAACCCCACGGCCATCCCATAATAAGGCCACTGGGGTCCATAAGAACCCATACGGGCCCCACAGTGACCCATTGGGACCCCATAAGAACCCCACAGCCATCCCCTAATAACCCATAGGGGCCAATAGTGACCCATAGGGACCCCATAAGAACCCCACAGCCATCCCATAATAAGGCCACGCCCACCCCATCAGGACCCCACAGCCATCCCATAATAGTCCATCGGGGTCCCACAATAACCCATAGGGAACCCATAATGACCCATTGGGATCCCATAATGACCCATAGGGACCCCATCAGGACCCCACAGCCATCCCATAATAGTCCATCGGGGTCCCACAATAACCCATAGGGGCCCCATAATGACCCATTGGGATCCCATAATGACCCATTGGGATCCCATAATGACCCATTGGGACCCCATCAGAACCCCACAGCCATCCCATAATAACCCATAGGGACCCCATCAGAACCCCACAGCCATCCCATAATGACCCATAGGGGCCCCATAATGACCCATAGGGACCCCATAAGCCATCTCATAACACCCCAAGCGCCCCCTGCCCCCCAAGTACCCCCCCTGCCCCCCAAGTACTCCCCCGCCCCCCAAGTGCCCCCTCAGCCGCCCCACAACTGCCCCCCAAGCACCCCCAGCTGCCCCTCCTGCCCCCCAACTGCCCCCCCAAATGTCCCCAGCCCCCCAAGCGCCCCCTGCCCCCCAAGTACCCCCCCCGGCCCCCAAAGTGCCCCCCAAGCACCCCCAGCTACCCCCCCTGCCCCCCAACTGCCCCCCAACTGCCCCCCTCAGCTGCCCCCCAAGTGCACCCCTGCCCCCCAAGTGCCCCCTGCCCCCCAACTGCCCCCCACAGCTGCCCCCCAAGTGCACCCCTGCCCCCCAGTGCCCCCCAAGCACCCCCAGCTGCCCCCCCTGCCCCCCAAGTGCCCCCCCCAGCTGCCCCCCAAGTGCCCCCTGCCCCCCAAGTGCCCCCCTGCCCCCCAGTGCCCCCCAAGCACCCCCAGCTGCCCCCCAACTGCCCCCCAAGTGCCACCCAGCTGCCCCCCAAGTGCCCCCTCTGCCCCCCAAGTGCCCCCTCTGCCCCCCAAGTGCCCCCTGCCCCCCAAGTGCCCCCCTGCCCTCCAACTGCCCCCCCAAGCGCCCCCTGCCCCCCGAGTACCCCCCAAGCACCCCCTGCCCCCCAACTGACCGCCCTGCCCCCCAAGCACCTCCTGCCCCCCCACAACCCCCAAGTGCCCCCTCCACCCCCCAAGCACCCCCAGCTGCCCCCCCTGCACCCCTGACCCCCAAGTACCCCCCTACCCCCAAGCGCCCCCTGCCCCCCAAGTGCCCCCCCTACCCCCAAGTGCCCCCCTGCCGCCCCCCAAGTGCCCCCCACACCCCCCAATTGCCCCCCCTGCCCCCCAAGTACCACGCAGCTGCCCCCCAAGCACCCCCCACCCCCCAAGTGCCCCCCCTGCCCTCCAACTGCCCCCCCAAATGCCCCCAGACCCCAAGCACCCTCTGCCCCCCAAGCGCCCCCCAAGCACCCCCTGCCCCCCAACTGACTGCCCTGCCCCCCAAGCACCCCCTGCCCCCCAAGTGCCCCCCCCTGCCCCCCAACTGACTGCCCTGCCCCCCAAGCACCCCCTGCCCCCCAAGTGCCCCCCCCTGCCCCCCAACTGACTGCCCTGCCCCCCAAGCACCCCCTGCCCCCCAAGTGCCCCCCCCTGCCCCCCAAGCGCCCCCTGCCCCCCAACTGACTGCCCTGCCCCCCAAGCACCCCCTGCCCCCCAAGTGCCCCCCCCTGCCCCCCAAGCACCCCCTGCCCCCCAACTGACTGCCCTGCCCCCCAAGCACCCCCTGCCCCCCAAGTGCCCCCCCCTGCCCCCCAAGCACCCCCTGCCCCCCAACTGACTGCCCTGCCCCCCAAGCACCCCCTGCCCCCCAACTGACTGCCCTGCCCCCCAAGCGCCCCCTGCCCCCCAAGTGCCCCCCCCTGCCCCCCAAGCGCCCCCTGCCCCCCAACTGACCGCCCTGCCCCCCAAGCACCCCCTGCCCCCCAAGTGCCCCCCCCGCCCCCCAAGCACCCCCTGCCCCCCAACTGACTGCCCTGCCCCCCAAGCGCCCCCTGCCCCCCAAGTGCCCCCCCCTGCCCCCCAAGCGCCCCCTGCCCCCCAACTGACTGCCCTGCCCCCCAAGCGCCCCCTGCCCCCCAAGTGCCCCCCACCTCGGTTCGTTTTGGCCGCCCCCCATCCTTCTTCTTCAGGAAAGCGGCGGCGCCGACCCCATCGTCGTCCTCATCCTCCGAGCTGGAAGAGCCTGCGGGACCCACAGCGACCCATAGCGACCCACATACGGACCCACAGCGACCCATAGGGACCCATAGGGACCCATAGGGACCCATAGGGACACATAGGGACACATACGGACCCAAAGGGACCCATAGCGACCCACATACGGACCCATAGGGACACATAGGGACCCACAGTGACCCATAGCGACCCACAGGGACCCATAGGAACCCATACGGACCCATAGGGACCCATAGGGACACATACGGACCCATAGGGACCCATAGGGACCCATAGGGACACATAGGAACCCACAGAGACCCATAGAGACCCCATAGAGACCCCACAGCGACCCATAGCGACCCACAGGGACCCATAGGAACCCATACGGACCCATAGGGACCCATAGGGACACACAGGGACCCACAGGGACACATACGGACCCAAAGGGAGCCATAGGGACCCATAGGTACACATAGGGACCCACAGCGACCCATAGCGACCCACAGGGACACACAGCGCTTCATAGCGCCCCATAGGGACCCATAGGGACCCATATGGACGCACAGTGACCCATAGGGACCCACAGAGAAACGTAGAGACCCATAGCGACCCATGGGGACCCACAGCGACCCATAGCGCCCCATAGGGACACATACAGAGCCATAAGGACACATAGGGACCCACAGCGACCCATAGCGCCCCATTGGGACCCACAGCGACCCATAGCGACCCACATACAGACCCATAGCGACCCATAGCGACCCACAGGGACCCATAGCGACCCACATACAGACCCATAGGGACCCATAGGGACACATAGGAACCCACAGAGACCCATAGAGACCCCATAGAGACCCCACAGCGACCCATAGCGACCCACAGGGACCCATAGGAACCCATACGGACCCATAGGGACCCATAGGGACACACAGGGACCCATAGGGACCCATAGGGACACATAGGGACCCATACAGACCCACAGTGACCCATAGCGACCCACATACGGACCCATAGGGACACATAGGGACCCACAGTGACCCATAGCGACCCACAGGGACCCATAGGAACCCATACGGACCCATAGGGACCCATAGGGACACATACGGACCCATAGGGACCCATAGGGACCCATAGGGACACATAGGAACCCACAGAGACCCATAGAGACCCCATAGAGACCCCACAGCGACCCATAGCGACCCACAGGGACCCATAGGAACCCATACGGACCCATAGGGACCCATAGGGACACACAGGGACCCACAGGAACACATACGGACCCATAGGGACCCATAGGGACCCATAGGGACACATAGGAACCCACAGAGACCCATAGAGACCCCATAGAGACCCCACAGCGACCCATAGCGACCCACAGGGACCCATAGGAACCCATACGGACCCATAGGGACCCATAGGGACACACAGGGACCCACAGGAACACATACGGACCCATAGGGACCCATAGGGACCCATAGGTACACATAGGGACCCACAGCGACCCATAGCGCCCCATTGGGACCCACAGCGACCCATAGCGACCCACATACGGACCCCCAGCGACCCATAGCGCCCCACAGGGACCCATAGGAACCCATACGGACCCATAGGAACCCATAGGGACACATAGGGACCCATACAGACCCACAGTGACCCATAGCGACCCACATACGGACCCATAGGGACACATAGGGACCCATAGGGACACATACGGACCCATACGGACCCATAGGGACACATAGGAACCCACAGCGACCCATAGAGACCCCATAGAGACCCCACAGCGACCCATAGCGACCCACAGGGACCCATAGGAACCCATACGGACCCATAGGGACACATACGGACCCATAGGGATACATATGGACCCATAGGGGCCCACAGTGACCCATAGGGACCCACAGCAACCCATAAGGAACCCACAGAGACAAACAGCGCCCCATAGCGCCCCATAGGGACCCAAAGGGACCCATAGGGACACATACGGACCCATAGAGACCCATAGGGACACATAGGGACCCATACAGACCCACAGCGACCCATAGCGACCCACATACGGACCCACAGGGACACGTAGGGACCCACAGTGACCCACAGAGACCCATAGCGCCCCATTGGGACCCACAGTGACCCATAGCGCCCCATAGGGACCCATAGGGACACACAGTGACCCATAGGGACCCACAGAGAAACGTAGAGACCCATAGCGACCCATGGGGACCCACAGCGACCCATAGCGCCCCACAGGGACACACAGCGACCCATAGCAACCCATAGGGACCCATAGGGACCCACAGGGACACATATGGACCCATAGGGACTCATAGGGACCCACAGCGACCCATAGCGACCCACAGGGACCCATAGGGACACATACGGACCCATAGAGACCCATAGGGACACATAGGGACCCACAGTGACCCATAGGAACACACAGAGACCCACAGAGACCCACAGCGACCCATAGAAATGCCACACAGTCCCATAGAGACCCACAGTGACCTACAGCTGCCCCACAGCGCCCATCTATGGGGCTGCCCCACAGCGCCCATCTATGGGGCTGTCCCACAGCGCTGATCCATGGGGCTGCCCCAGAGCTGCCCCACAGCGCCCATCTATGGGGCTGCCCCACAGCTGCCCCACAGCGCCGATCTCTGGGGCTGCCCCACAGCGCCCATCTATGGGGCTGCCCCACAGCTGCCCCACCGCGCCCATCTATGGGGCTGCCCCACAGCTGCCCCACAGCGCCCATCTATGGGGCTGCCCCACAGCTGCCCCACCGCGTCCATCTATGGGGCTGCCCCACAGCTGCCCCACAGCGCCCATCTATGGGGCTGCCCCACAGCTGCTCCACCGCACCCATCTATGGGGCTGCCCCACAGCTGCCCCACAGCGCCCATCTTTGAGCTGCCCCAGAATACTGATCTATGGGGCTGCCCCACAGCTGCCCCACAGTCACCATCTATGGGGCTGCCCCACAGCGCCCATCTATGGGGCTGCCCCACAGTCCCCATCTACAGAGCTGCCCCACATTGCTCATCTATGGGGCTGCCCCACAGCTGCCCCACAGCGCTGATCTATGGGGCTGCCCCATATCACCCATCTATGGGGCTGCCCCACAGCTGCCCCACAGCGCCCATCTCTGGGGCTGCCCCACAGCTGCCCCACAGCACCCATCTATGGGGCTGCCCCACAGCCACCATCTCTGGGGCTGCCCCACAGCTGCCCCACAGCACCCATCTATGCGGCTGCCCCACAGCGCCCATCTATGAGGCTGCCCCACAGCTGCCCCACCGCGCCCATCTATGGGGCTGCCCCACAGCTGCCCCACAGCGCCCATCTCTGGGGCTGCCCCACATCACCCATCTATGGGGCTGCCCCACATTGCCCATCTATGGGGCTGCCCCACAGCTGCCCCACAGCGCCCATCTCTGGGGCTGCCCCACATTGCCCATCTATGGGGCTGCCCCACAGCTGCCCCGCAGTCACCATCTATGGGGCTGCCCCACAGCGCCCATCTCTGGGGCTGCCCCACAGCTGCCCCACAGCACCCATCTATGCGGCTGCCCCACAGCCACCATCTATGGGGCTGCTTCACAGCGCCCATCTATGGGGCTGCCCCACAGCTGCCCCACAGCGCCCCCCACTCACCCTCGGAGTCTCGGCTCTTCTTCTCCTCATCCTCATCCGCCGACTGCTCGGGGTTCTGTGGGGCACACAACAGCCACACTATGGGGCTGCCCCACACCGCCCCCACAGCTGCCCCACAGCACAACGCAGCTGCCCCAGAGCACCCCACAGTGCCCCATACCTGCCCCATAGCATCACACAGTGCCCCACACCGCCCCACAGCTGCCCCAGAGCATCACACAGTGCCCCACACCTCCCCACAGCTGCCCCATAGCACAACATTGCTGCCCCATAGCACCCCACAGTGCCCCATATCCCCCCCTAACTCCCCATAACCCCCATAGCCCCCCATAACCCCCCATATCCCCCCATAACCACCCCATACCCCCCCAAACCCCCCCATATCCCCCCATAATGACCCCATAACCCCATAACCACCCCATATCCCCCCGTAACCACCCCATATCCCCCCCTAACCCCCCATATCCCCCCACAACCACCCCATATCCCCCCATAATGACCCCATATCCCCCCATGACCCCCCATATCCCCCCTATACCCCCCCATATCCCCTCTATACCCCCCCATATCCCCCCATAATGACCCCATATCCCCCCATAACCCCCCCATAACCCCCCCATAACCCCCCCCCACGCCCCCTAAGCCCCATATATCCCCCCATATCCGCCCCCCACCCCCCCATATCCCCCCATAACCCCCCTATATGCCCCCCTAACCCCGCCATAACCCCCCATATCCCCCATATCCCCCCCAAACCCCCCCATAACCCCCCCCCACGCCCCCTAAGCCCCATATCCCCCCATAACCCCCCCTAACCCCCCCATATCCCCCTCTAACCCCCCATATCCCCCCCTAACCCCCGATATCCCCCCATAACCACCCCATATCCCCCATAACCCCCCCATATCCCCCCCACACCACCCGATATCCCCCCTAACCCCCCCATAACCACCCCATATCCCCCCATAACCCCCTATATGCCCCCCTAATCCCCCATATCCCCCCATACCCCCCCATATCCCCCTATAATGACCCCACATCCCCCAATAACCACGCCATATGCCCCCATAACCCCCCCATACCCCCCCAATTCCCCCCTATACCCCCCTATCCCCCCCATATCCCCCCATATCCCCCTATAATGACCCCACATCCCCCCATAATGACCCCATATCCCCCCCACACCCCCCCATATCCCTCCCATATCCCATCTAACCCCCCCATACCCCCCATATTTCCCTATAATGACCCCATATCCCCCCATATCCCCCCCATATCCCCCCATAACCCCCCCATAACCCCCCCATAGCCCCCCCCACGCCCCCTAAGCCCCACACCGCACCATATCCGCCCCCCACCCCCCCATATCCCCCCATATCCCCCCATAATGACCCCATATCCCCCCATAACCCCCCCATATCCCCCCATAACCCCCCCATATGCCCCCATATCCCCCAAAATCCCCCTCTAACCACCCATACCCCCCCATATCCCCCCAAAATGACCCCATATCCCCCCATTATGACCCCATATCCCCCCATAACCGCCCCATATCCCCCCATATCCCCCCATAATGACCCCACATCCCCCCATAATCCCCCCACACCCCCCCATATCCCCCTATAATGACCCCACATCCCCCCATAACCCCCCATATCCCCCCTATACCCCCCCATATCCCCCCATAATGACCCCATATCCCCCCATAACCCCCCCATATCCCCCCATATCCCCCCATAATGACCCCATATCCCCCCATATTCCCTCATAACCCCCCCATGTCCCCCCATAACCCCCCGTAACCCCCCCATATCCCCCCCATAGCCCCCCCCACGCCCCGTAAGCCCCATATATCCCCCCATATCCTCCCCATATCCCCCCAATCCCCCCCCTATCCCCCCCATATCCTCCCCATAACCCCCCCATAGCCCCCCCCACGCCCCGTAAGCCCCATATATCCCCCCATATCCGCCCCCCACCCCCCCATATCCCCCCATAATGACCCCATATCCCCCCATAACCCCCCTATATGCCCCCCTAACCCCCCCATATCCCGCCATAACCCCCCATAACCCCCCCATATCCCCCCCCCACGCCCCCTAAGCCCCATATATCCCCCCATATCCCCCCCATAACCCCCCCATAACCCCCCCAAACCCCCCCATAACCCCCCCCCACGCCCCGTAAGCCCCATATCTCCCCCCATATCCGCCCCCCACCTGTCTGTATGCGCTGATGAGCCCCTCGTAGTCGCGGTTGTGCTTCCGGATCTTCTGGCGCAGAGTGCTCAGCGCCTTCGCGTTGTTTTTGTTCATCCGCTTCTTCCCCTCCTTGTCCTCCCACAGCTGGGGGGCGCCGGGGGGTCACTGCCCCACAGCCCCACCCATACACACCAATACATACCCCCACAGACCCATAGGAACCCATAGGGAATCATAGGGACCCATAGAAACCTATGCAAACCCATAGGGAGACATAGGGAGCCATAGGAACCCATACAGACCCATAGGGACCCATAGGGACCCATACAGACCCATAGAGACCCATAGGGACCCATAGGGACCCATAGGGACACATAGGAACCCATACAGACCCATAGGGAGCCATAGGGACCCATAGGGAGCCATAGAGACCCATAGGGACCCATAGGGAGCCATAGGAACACATACAGAACCATAGGAACACATACAGACCCATAGATACCCATAGACATCCATAGGAACCCATAAAAACCCATAGGGAGCCATAGGGACCCATAGAGACCCATAGGGACCCATAGGGACCCATACAGACCCATAGGGAGCCATAGGGAGCCATAGGGCCCAGCAGCCTTCCCCTCCTTGTCCTCCCACAGCTGGGGGGCGCCGGGGGGTCACTGCCCCACAGCTCCACCCATACACACCCATACATACCCCCACAGACCCATAGGAACCCAAAGGGACCCACGTGAACCCATAGAAAGCCCATAAAGACACATTAAGAACCATAGAGTTCCATGGAGGTATCATAGAGTTCTACGGAGGCACAACACGGCTCTACGGAAGTAACATAGAATGCACCGGAAGTACCATAGAGTTCTACGGAAGTACCATAGAAACCTCCGGAAGTACCATAGAGTTCTACGGGAGTAGCATAGAATCCTCCGGAAGTACCATAGAAACATCCGGAAATACCATAGAGTTCTACGGGAGTACCATAGAAACCTCCGGAAGTACCATAGAGTTCTACGGAAGTACCATAGAAACCTCCGGAAATACCATAGAGTTCCACGGGAGTACCATAGAAACCTCCGGAAGTACCATAGAGTTCTACGGAAGTACCACAGAAACCTCCGGAAGTACCATACAGGTACCATAGAGTTCTATAGCATTACCATAGAGTTCTATGGAGACACCATAGAGTTTTAGGGAGATACAATACAATCCTCCGGAAGTACCATAGAGTTCTATGGAAATACCATAGAATCCTCCGGAAGTACCATAGAGGTACCATAGAGTTCTACAAAAGTACCATAGAGTCCTATGGAGGTACCAGAGAGTTCTATGAAGATACCAGAGACTTCTACGGCCCCACAGCCCCGCCACCCCCTGCCCCATAGCTGCCCCACATCCTGCCCCACACCTCCTACATCCTGCCCCACAGCCCCCCCAACTCCTGCCCCACATCACCCCACCCCCTGCCCCACATCCTGCCCCATAGCTGCCCCCCACACCTCATTCACGCAGACCTCCACATCCACCCACAGACTCCCATACACCCACCCCACATTCTGCCCCACATCTC
>NW_024096072.1:0-32129 GCF_016699485.2 Gallus gallus
GAGCATGAATGTTTCTGCCTCCAAGGAAACAGACACTCACAACTTACCTCTGGGTTGTCCCAGAGGCACAGGCACAAAATCCGGATCCAAACGATCATCCGGAAAGGGAGCACCAAGTTCATCTCCTAGAATCAAGAACACATGAAAGAAGGTCCCATTGGATGGTGTGATCTCCTTCTCCCTCAGTAACTGGATGTTGCTGGGCCGTGGAACGGGATGGGAGAAGGACTCAGGTCACGATTCCCAAAGTTGCAGAGTGGCCAGGATGACCTGTAGGCTGGCACCTGGCAGCGTACACAATACTCTCTCCAGGCCATGTGCCACATCCCTCACGGACCGCATGGAAGAAGATGCAGCTCCTGGGGGCTTTCTTACTGGGAGGCCTCCAATGCACAGGAAGGTCACACTGAAGCACTGGAGGAAAGCACGCCTGTCTCTTCCTCTGGGCTGTGGGCCGGGGCTCTGTGTTGGAAACTGGGATTCATCTACGGGGAGTACCATGAGCCTGGAGCAGAAATGCTCACGCTTCTCCCAGCACACATCTGCCAAGCTCTCCCCAGGACATCTCCCACGACGAAGGCTGTGCTCCAGCCAGCAAGCAGCAGAGCCATGGCCCGGCATGGCTGGAGCCAGCCCTGAGGGAGCAGCGCTGCCACGGGCTCTTGCCCGGCTCCTGCGGTGCTGCCCATCGCCCCCTGCCCAACACCACCCCCCATGGAAGGCCAGCCCCAGGGAAGTGTGGCACAGGGCCGTGGGGACACAGCCTGACTTCTTGCCCCCACTGCTGCTCAGTCCGTGTCCCATCTCTGCCCACCCACCTGCTCCCGGTGCTCGCCACGGAGCAGCACAGGTCTCCCGGAAACACATGGCCATCAGTAGGAGGAAGAGGACAAAGCGTGCAGGGCCATGGCTCCCCACACTCGCACCATGCTTCCAACACCACCGCTGCAGCCACAGTGAGCGTCGCACAGAGCAAAGCCTGCGGCACAGGTACAGCGTCGCAGCCAGGCCTTGTGAGCTCACGGCACAGCACCGCACAGCCATTGGACGGGGCATTGTGACCTCACGGCTCCGAGATTCCGGGTGGCGGCTCCCCCGCGGGCTGCTGCTCTTGTGATGTGCTGCACCAGGGCTGCGTGGGGCCCGTGCTTACGTCATAGAAACGCAGAATCATAGAGCGGCTTGGGGTGGAAGGGACAGCAAAGAGCTTAGAACCCCAACCCCACTGCCGTGGGCAGGGATGCCACCCACGGGGTCATGCTGCCCAGAGCCCCACCCAGCCTGGCCTTGAACACCTCCAGGGATGGAGCATCCACAGCTTCACTTGGCAAACATTTCTAGGGCTTCAACAGCCCCCAGGAGGGAATTATTTCCAGCTCGGTGCACCCATGACACCTCAGGCCATTGGGGAAGAGATGCAATATGGAAATGGGGCTCTGGATCAAGGACTGCTATTGCACAGGTTATCCATGCGTAGTCAAACGTGCTGCAATTAAGCAAGCCAAGCGGAATAAAGCCTCTCCAGTATGGAGGATGATGGCTGAAATACAAACACGGGGAAGCTGACCTTCTCACAGACCTGCCAAGTCAAGTGTCACGTGCTTACGTTTTTGTTGATAGATCTGCAGTTTCATCTGTTTTCCTTCAGTTTTCCAGCACCTTGGCTAAGGACATCCCCTTTCCTGCACCAAGTATATTTCCCACACGTAGCTTGCTTCCAAGCCTGCATTTAGTAGCAGAAATTGAAGGCTTGCTGGTTGGCACCTCCCATCACCAAAGTCCCCCAAAGTGAACTCACTGCTGCTGGCAACTGGACGCTTGGTGCCGAGAGGACCGTCACCTATGGGGTCCCACCTGGGTCTCCAGAAGCTGTTGCACTTTTGGAAGCAGAGCATCCAAATACATTGCCTATATACATCCAATACAGTGTCCATACAACACTGCCATTGAATCAGAGCCTGCCACTTTCCCTATGACCAGGCAAAGTGCGTGAAGGCAAGCTGAACTGCTGAACCAGGCACCACATGGGGCTTATGTATTTGTGTCAAAAGACAGCATACATTTTCTCACTCATCTTGTCTGGCTACCTGGTGACAATAAGCCCTGCTTAGTGCTTATTTCAAAAGGGCAGCAGGTCCTCGCTGGCCACGTGCAGGGGCTTCTCAGACACATATGCCAGCGAGGTGTGGGCACAGCCGGTAGAACAGCTCCTGGTGGTAAGTTTTGGGCACAGAGCACTGCAGCGCCCGGAACAAAGCCAGCAGCAGGCAGATGAGAGTGAGGCAGATGTGGGGAAGAAGGGGGTGGAGAATGGGGCAGGTCAAACATGCCCCTACCCCATAGTGGCACGCACACACGCCGTACAGAGGGGACAATCAGGATCAGCTGCACAGCCATGGTCACGCAGGGCAGCGGGAGACCAGGAGAGGGGCACAGCAGGAACGCAGCAGCACAGACTGGGCCTGGGCCCGCTGCTCCAGGGACACCCGTCCCTACAGAGAAGCTTCCCAGGCAGTCTCAGTGCTGACTGACCCTCTGGCATTCAGCGGGCCAAATGGAAGCAAAAATAACAAGAAGAATCAGACTTAGTTTTCAATAAGAAAGATTCTAAAATGGGACTTCACTTCTTAAGTTCTTTACTACGAATAAAAGCGCAAGTCTACCCTAAATATAGCACTATTAAAATGTGTATACTTTTTTTTTTTTTTTTTTTTCCAAAAAAAATAAACCTACAACTGCTGATACCTTTTCTCGCATGTCAGGTGGGGCTGGGGCTGCAGCAGCCCTGCCTCTTCCCAGTCATGCCTGCATTGGAAGGGTCCTGGAAAATCTCACAGAATCATAGAATGGCCTGGGTTGAAAAGGACCACAATGACCATCGAGTTTCAACCCCCCGGCTATGTGCCAACCACCAGAGGATCGCCAACCACCAGAGCAGGCTGCCCAGAGCCACTTCCAGCCTGGCCTTGAATGCCTCCAGCGACGGGACATCCACAACCTCCTTGGGCAACCTGTTCCAGTGCGTCACCACCCTCTGGGTGAAAAACTTCCTCCTAATATCTAACCTAAACCACCCCTGTCTCAGTTTAAGACCATTCCTCCTTGTCCTACCACTATCCACCCTCAAAAACAGTCGTTCCCCTTCCAGTTTATACGCTCCCTTCAAGTACTGGAAGGCCACAATGAGGTCCCCCTGGAGCCTTCTCTTCTCCAAGCTAAACAAGCCCAGTTCCCTCAACCTTTCCTCATAGGAGAGGTGCTCCTGCCCTCTGATCATCTTAGTGGCCCTCCTCTGGACCCGCTCCAACAGCTCCACACCCTTCCTCTACTGGGAGCCTGTAGAGCAAATAAGGATACGGATATAAGAAACTATCGCCTTTGAAAAGGAATAATCAGAGATGAACAGGAAGCTTACCCGTGTCCTAGGGCTCGCCAAAAGGGCTCCAAGAGGAGTGATCTTCAGAGAGCGATCCTTCCTCCGTGGCAGTCAGCCCTTAAATGGGGTTTAGGAGAGGTGGAGCCTGGCTCCACCCCTTCCGGTCACACAGGTGGAGTTGCAGTTCAACAGGTCTCATACAGGGCCCCAGGCCTGGGTGCAGTACTCCAGATGGGGCCTCACAAGAGCTGAGTAGAGGGGGACAACCACCTCCCTCTCCCTGCTGGCCACCTCTTTCTTAACGCAGCCCAGAACACACTTGGCCTTCCGGGCTGCCAGCACACACTGCTGGCTCACGTCCAGCTTCTAAAATCACACAACGCTGGAATGGTTTGTGTTGCATGGCTCCCTGAAGATCACAGAACCACTGGATTTTTGTACGTTGGAAGTGTCCTTGAAGATCACAGAACAATAGGATGGCTTGTGTTGAAAACGTCCCTGAAGATCACAGCACAGTAGACTATCCTTGGTACACTATCATTGGTAGAGGGCCTCGAGGATTTGGCAGTACCTGAGAGGCATCCCAACCCAGAGGAGATGCTGGTCATAACCTCCACCACCTCTCTGGGCAACCCGTCCCAGGGCTCCCCCACCCTTACCGTAAAGAAGGTCTTCCACATGTTTGCATGGAACTTCCTGTGCTCAAGTTCTAGGCCACTGCTCATTGTCCTCCGCTACGCACCACCGAGAAGAGCCTGGCCTCATCCATTTTCCTCCCACTTCCCTTCAGATATTGATTAACACTCGCTTTGAATCTCTAGTTATAGGGTCTGAGACGATGGAGATCTGACGGCTACTTTTCCATACCAGCCCCCTCGCATGGCAAAATCTTCTGGTTCTTTCTACCAGTTGTGCAAACCCCAGAACTTGCTGGACTCACGGATTCCACGCTACCCCACCTGAGCCGTGATTCGTGTTCACGCGTCCCAGGCTGTCAGACGACGACTTGACCCCAGGATTGTTCCTGGGCAGTGGGGCGCAAAGCAGGAGTCAGATACAACTAGGGCATCCCCTAATGTTCCAATTCATTGCCCCTTGCTACCCAGAGGCAAGCAGGGGCAAGGGAAGAGGAGGAGTACCTCCACGTACCGGTCCTCCGCCTTTTGTCTCAGGAGAAGTGGTGCACCGAGAGGCCTGAGAGAAGGGGGAGAGAAGGTGTGGCAGTTGCACCGCCACAGTTGACACAGGCACTCCAGGCTTTAGGTAACAACTGTCCAGGAAGTCAGAACACCAAACCTTCCTTCCAAATGAGCCCAACACAGAGTTTTACTGAGCAGAGAGGGAGGAAGCAGCGTGCAATTTGAGCCTTGCAGGTGGGCATCCTTCTGTGCCAGAAGTTCTTTGTCCTCTTAATAGTGAAGGGAGTGACGTGTGGAATCAAACTCTGGAACCCACGTAAGGTTACAAAGCAGGTACGCTCATTACGGCGCCGGGTGCGGGGGGGGATATCTCCTCCTAACTCGCACACAGAGAAAAGCACTGGTTACATACTTACAGACATAACATCCACATATTCATTACGTTCCACAAAAATGGGCTGGAATTCTGAGAAACTATTAACGTATTGTCCCACCCTCTTGAGCACGCGTCCTAAAAATGTGGTGGGGGTCTCTGGCGGTCAGTGGATGAAGGCTCGTAGTCTACCTCGCTGTGAACTTCCGACCTTTTAAGGGGGGGTAGCCCGAACCAGCTCCTACTGGCGTTGTGTTGAGCTGAGACATCTGTTTCACCGTCCCATCTTCAACAACAGGAGCCTATTCTACTTTCTCATCGTTGTTTGGCAGCGAGTTTCCGTGGACTCTGCATTCTCTTCTTGAGCTTACGTGTCTGCAAGCATCTTGTCCTTCAGCGTGAATCCACTCCAGTTCTTTCCACAATATGGAAAGGCTGTTCTCATGATTCAGGAGACAGCTAGGGCTGGGGAATGGATGCATGGCACCTTAACTCTGACCAGCAAGGAAATCAGGAGAACGGAATGCAGACACTGCCAACTTCTACCGGCTCAAATCTGCTTCAAGACTCATTGCAAAGTCTCAGCTAGAAAAAGGATCACCTCAGTGTATCCAAGAAAAAGAGCAGCGCTTTTTGGGTTGGTTGGTTGGTTGTTTTATTGTGGGTGGTGTTTGTTTGTTTGTTTGTTTAATATACCACAAGACTATGCAGTTACACTGTCAGTCACCTCAGAGTGTTCCCAAAGGAGCTCATCCACGTCCTGCACACACTCCACCTGAACATCAAGTGGAGCAGGGGGTAGTCCTGCAGATGGAGTAACGCAGGAATTTTGACAGGATGTTGCTGCATGATGGAATCTCTGCATCCACTTATTCATCAAGTATCCAGCAGGAGAGCACAGAGCTCCGGAGGCATCGTTGTATCCAGTTCATCATCTGAAACCTCCGCAACCAAACTGGATGGGACCAGTCCTCTTGTGCCATCTGTCAGCTCTCCCTGAAACCAGACATTCTCATCCACAGCTCCAAAGACGTTAAGGTGTTGTCCAGCGGTCAGAGGAAGCTCGCTTTCTGGCTCCTCATTAGGACCCTCAACAGGATTGTAGCTGTGCCGAGCTAAGAATCTTTGAAATGTTGCTGATGCTTGTCCCAGAGAATGCAGGGTGAAGGACAAAAGCTCTGCTGCTGGTTCTCCGCTCTCACTTTCAGGGCCGTCCCCTGACAGAAAGCAGCACTCAGGACTGTTCCCGTGGACCTCTTTCACGGCTTTGAGTTCAAGCTCCAAGTCTTCCAGATGACTTTGAAGACCTTTGGCCTCTTGGATGGCAGAATGGAATGCACTGGGACGATGGCTGAGATTCTTCTTTGATGGGGCAAGAGTCTCTTCGGCTGCCTCTCCCAGCTCCGTTCTGCCCTCGTCTCCAGTTGGAACTCTCTCCTAGTTGGTATCAGGATGAGCCTGCTCTGCTGCTCTCTCTTCTCTCTTGCACACTCTGTGAGAATGAGTTTCAGAAAGCACTACTCACTGACAGGAAATAAGGGGAAACTTGAAAGACTTGGCAACGTAAGTCCTGGCCGTGTACTGCCAGCAACTGATCTGGCCGCCCAGGATCCTGGCACCACAAATGCTTCGTTGCCAAATGCAGCAATGAAAGTGTTCTGGGGAAAAGCCAACTCACACGTATTTTTGGCACATCCATATCACAGCACCACAGGCCAGCACCAGCGCAGACAGCAGCACAGCTGAGAACAGTACCATCGCTGCGATGTGGCGCCTTCGCGCAGATCTGCCAACAGCAGCCTTTGTGCTCGTCCCGGCATTCATCCCTGGGAGAAACGAGACAACGTCCCACGTTACCTTCACCTGCGCTACAGATAACCTCTCAGTGTGCTTCATGGACCCAGGAGATTTTCATCAGTGGGTGCCTCTGCCTCTGGCGCCCAGGCACCAGAGGACAAGAAGGACTGCTTCCACCTCTCGTTGGGTAGGGAGAGGCCGCACAGGCACTGCCCGTGTCTTCCTCTGGGCCGAGGGCTGGGGCTGTGCCCTGGGGTCTGGGCTTTGTCTGTGGGAAGCACTGCAGAGCAGAATCCCTCGCACTTTCCCCAGCGCACGCGTCCCGCGCTCTCCCGCAGGACACCCCCCCCCGGCTGAAGGTCGGGCTCCAGCCAGCACAGGGCACAGCCGGAGCCAGCCCAGGGGAGAAACACTCCTGCAGGCTCCTCCCACACAGGACCCCGCTCATCGCCCTCGGGTGGCTTTGCTCCAAAAGGGCAAAACTCACCACTCTCTGGGAACTGGGAGTGGTGGGAGCTGAGCAGCGTCACAGAGGCCTGCACGTACCTTCTCCGGCACACTGCTGGAACAACTCTCCACACCCCACTGAGGTCAGCCGTGTTCAGAGAGCCATCCCTGGCTTCTTTTACACGTGCCCTGTGCTCACACGCTCAGGTTCGGCTGCTGACCTGGCGTGGCAAGAGCAGGCAGCAAGAGCCTGCAGGCACACAGTGGCTCTGGTGAGTGACACTGGATGACCACGGACAGAAATTACCTGGCATGACAGTTGTTGGCGCTGCCTGCGTTCCTCTGCCCGAGACTGGCAGTGTGGGATGGCTGCCTTTCCTGCAGTGCATCCTGCTCACTTTGGTGGTCAGTTCCTTTAGAAAGAAAGCAGGGCAGTAGGATTGGATGTTGACTGTGCTCTCATCGGGAAACTGAGCTACTCCAGTCCCGCGCTCAGGCAAAGCCTGCTGGTCCCAGCCCCACAGATCCACTGCGACCACCCTCCGTTGCCCAAGGGCATTTGGGCCCTCCCAGGAATTGGAGGGTGCCAACCCTCTCACGCCTCTCGAGGAATCAGCTCCTATGCAAGGGCCCTCACACCCTGTAGCTGTGAGCGTCACCAACCATCACGTTCCACCCATCACAGGCCAGGCATCTGCAGGCTGAAATTCAAGCTCAGACAGAAGCGCCTTCAGAATCAGCATCCCACCTTGTTTCCAGCCATTAGCAAAGGCATCCCTGCTCGGGATGCTCCTCCTGCCTTGAACTCGCTCTAGCTGCACAGAGGGCTTTGTATGAGCAGAAGCACAGCACTCGCCAGTTGCTGCCATCTAGCTGCCAAAGCACCTCTGACAAGTAATGGTCGTGCTGGGGGAGCAGCTGCCCCCGGGCCTTGGCTGGATGCAGAAGTGGCAGCAGACCATCTCTGGTGCTTGACAGTGCCTGCAAGGCGCTACATGGAACACCACCGCAGCACGGCTCTGAGCGATCCCTTCCTGCTGTGCAGGCTACAGCTTGTCCACACACGTACATCAGACCTCAGCTTCCCAGGTCTCACAGTGAACAGACTCAAGTATACCCACCACGCGCTGCCTTCTCCATTTCCTTCACCAGTTCCTTGAGGAGACGGGATGAGCCCTGGGAGTATTTCTCCTCTTTTGGGTCATCCTTTCCTTTTTCCGGACCTTAACAGAATGCATGAAGTTAAATATCACCGTGCATGAGGTTTTGAAGACCAGCAGTGAGTCAGTGAGACAAACTACTCACCGCTGGGATTCCAGCTGGGCTCCAGCGCAGGAGGAAACCATGACCCGGCAAAGCCCTCCCTGGGGGCACTCCTGCAACCAAAGACCCACGGAAAAGTTTCAGTCATACGCTACAGCATCACTGAATAGCGGAGCATACGGGGGAATCGTGCCATGAAATGGCACTGAAATGGGCAGTGAAAGCTCTCCAAGGAATTACAAAGCCAGGACATACCCATGCGATCTGCGGAGTTTCAGTCCCAGAGCTCAGAGCGGAACCTGGATCACCTCCTCCAGTCACATCTGCAAACAAACGCAGGACAGAGCAACTCCCATTAAACATCCTTCAGTCAGAATGACACAGGATGCAATTAAAGCTGGGCATTCCTTCACGACACCATTCTCTCCCTTCCACACAGGAGCACCTCGAAACAGTTCCTGGGTGCCTGCAGGGGCACCACCATCATACAGAACTAACCCCGTGTGGAACTGCCCAGAGGAGCGCCCGCCTGGAGCTCACCCCAGCTCTAAACTCAACTGCATGGACTGGATTAAACCTAGGCTTTGGTGAGCCGCTGCCTGGAGACACAGCTGTAATCAAGGACAGCGGAGAAACGTTCCCATTGCACGTGCCCATCTCTCTCTCCCTTACTGAGCTGCGGTGATGGAAGGGGCTCAGGTAATGACATGGGGGGAAAGTTCCAAAGCTGCAGAGAGGCCAGGTGACCTGCTGGCTGGTATTCCACAGCTTTCCAAATTACTTTCTCCAGGCCGTGGGAGACAATTCTCAGGGACCTCATGGAAGAACATTCGGCCCCCTGGAATTTTCTTACTGGGAGACCTCAGCAGATACAGAGACAAAGCCAACGCAACGCTGACAGCACGGAGCACCCAAGAAACAACGACCATCCATGCTTCTCGGGGAGAAGAACCCGCTGGGCGGTGAAAAGCGCAACCCTTGCTGAACTAGCCCAGCCACAAAGGAACAAATATCGAAGGGACAGTGAAGCCCGGCTACTTACCTCCAGCATCCCCTTCAGGCTCAGAGGCAGGATTCTGTTCTGCTGATTCACCAGCAGGGCCTGCAGGCACAAGTGTAATCAGACACAGGTGAGGAGAGCTTCCAGCACACTGTGGGGGCCTCCTTTTCCCTGAGTGGGGAAAGGTGGGCCAGGGAATGCCACGGCCCAAATACGAAGGTCATGGGCTCTCTCAGCTGAAGAGGGGCAGCGGTACCCTTCCCACTGAAATGTGGCAGCTCTCCGAGTAAAGGAAATACTCATGGCTCATCTGTGCAAGCCCTTCAAGGCACAAACAGGCTTGGAAGACCTTGAGAGGGTCTTAAGCAAAATTGCACGCAAGTAAACTATGGGAGCATGAATGTTTCTGCCTCCAAGGAAACAGACACTCACAACTTACCTCTGGGTTGTCCCAGAGGCACAGGCACAAAATCCGGATCCAAACGATCATCCGGAAAGGGAGCACCAAGTTCATCTCCTAGAATCAAGAACACATGAAAGAAGGTCCCATTGGATGGTGTGATCTCCTTCTCCCTCAGTAACTGGATGTTGCTGGGCCGTGGAACGGGATGGGAGAAGGACTCAGGTCACGATTCCCAAAGTTGCAGAGTGGCCAGGATGACCTGTAGGCTGGCACCTGGCAGCGTACACAATACTCTCTCCAGGCCATGTGCCACATCCCTCACAGGACCGCATGGAAGAAGATGCAGCTCCTGGGGGCTTTCTTACTGGGAGGCCTCCAATGCACAGGAAGGTCACACTGAAGCAACTGGAGGAAAGCACGCCTGTCTCTTCCTCTGGGCTGTGGGCCAGGGCTCTGTGTTGGAAACTGGGATTCATCTACGGGGAGTACCATGAGCCTGGAGCAGAAATGCTCACGCTTCTCCCCAGCACACATCTGCCAAGCTCTCCCCAGGACATCTCCCACGATGAAGGCTGTGCTCCAGCCAGCAAGCAGCAGAGCCATGGCCCGGCATGGCTGGAGCCAGCCCTGAGGAGCAGCGCTGCCACGGGCTCTTGCCCGGCTCCTGCGGTGCTGCCCATCGCCCCCTGCCCAACACCACCCCCCATGGAAGGCCGGCCCCAGGGAAGTGTGGCACAGGGCCGTGGGGACACAGCCTGACTTCTTGCCCCCACTGCTGCTCAGTCCGTGTCCCATCTCTGCCCACCCACCTGCTCCCGGTGCTCGCCACGGAGCAGCACAGGTCTCCCGGAAACACATGGCCATCAGTAGGAGGAAGAGGACAAAGCGGGCAGGGGCCATGGCTCCCCACACTCGCACCATGCTTCCAACACCACCGCTGCAGCCACAGTGAGCGTCACACAGAGCAAAGCCTGCAGCACAGGACAGCGTCGCAGCCAGGCCTTGTGAGCTCACGGCACAGCACCGCACAGCCATTGGACGGGGCATTGTGACCTCACGGCTCCGAGATTCCGGGTGGCGGCTCCCCGCGGGCTGCTGCTCTTGTGATGTGCTGCACCAGGGCTGCGTGGGGCCCGGTGCTTACGTCATAGAAACGCAGAATCATAGAGCGGCTTGGGGTGGAAGGGACAGCAAAGAGCTTAGAACCCCAACCCCACTGCCGTGGGCAGGGATGCCACCCACGGGGTCATGCTGCCCAGAGCCCCACCCAGCCTGGCCTTGAACACCTCCAGGGATGGAGCATCCACAGCTTCACTTGGCAAACATTTCTAGGGCTTCAACAGCCCCAGGAGGGAATTATTTCCAGCTCGGTGCACCCATGACACCTCAGGCCATTGGAGAAAAGATACAATATGGAAATGGGGTCTGGATCAAGGACGCTATTGCACAGGTTATCCATGCGTGTCAAACGTGCTGCAATTAAGCAAGCCAAGCGGATAAAGCCTCTCCAGTACGGAGGATGATGGCTGAAATACAAACACGGGGAAGCTGACCTTCTCACAGACCTGCCAAGTCAAGTGTCACGTGCTTACGTTTTTGTTGATAGATCTGCAGTTTCATCTGTTTTCCTTCAGCTTTCCAGCACCTTGGCTAAGGACATCCCCTTTCCTGCACCAAGTATATTTCCCACACGTAGCGTGCTTCCAAGCCTGCATTTAGTAGCGGAAATTGAAGGCTTGCTGCTTGGCACCTCCCATCACCAAAGTCCCCCAAAGTGAACTCACCTGCTGCTGGCAACTGGACGCTTGGTGCCGAGAGGACCGTCACCTGTGGGGTCCCACCTGGGTCTCCAGAAGCTGTTGCACTTTTGGAAGCAGAGCATCCAAATACACTGTGCTTGCTTTTGGAGACAAACATTTATACTTCAACCAAAGCAGCTCATAGCGCCAGCTGCTAGCATCTCTGAAGCCTCTCAGTGCAGAGCAGTGCAGTGGAGAACAAGGAGTCTCCTCTAGGAGCTGTCCTTGTTTCCGCTGCTTAAAGAGCAAGTGTTTATATTGTCATTCTCATGTGATAAGCAGTGTGGGAGGGAAGTGTATCATCCTCTCACATCAACATCCTGGCTGGATCCATTCCTAATACTTATCTGTTTAACATCACACCTCCTGGGTAACGTGCACAGCCTCACGTGTTTGTCAGGTGTACCTCAGTACGCAGGGTTTGAGCCTAATGGGTATACAGACATCCAGCTTTCATGCAAGTAGACTAACTTGGGATGGCATAAAGCAGGCTGGGGAGTGCTGTCCCCTCTTGAAGGCTGGTACAGGTTGAGATGCTGTGCTCAGAGGGGCTGTCTTCCCAGAGCAGCATTCCCAAGCTTAGCTGATACACTGTGACCCTTATATACTCTGACCCTTCTGCTTGTAGGGAAGCAGACAGTGTGAATGTCTGAATCATTAAATAACTAGCCAAGGTGACATGCTCCATTCTAAAGCCTGGGTCATCGTTGTTTGGCTCAGGTGGTTTGCATGTTGATTTTCTCCTGGCAGAGCTCAGCCTGCTGTGGGCTGTTCCTGCTCAGCCAAGCTAACCCCTGCATCCTGCTGACATAAAAACTGCCTTCCAGTGGGAACAAAAGCTGGACTTACAGCAACTGTGCTATCCAAAGAAGAGCAATGCTCGTATAAAATGGGAAGCAGCAAGTACTCCGGAAAAGCAGCTATCTATACTCCACCAGTGGTAATAACTGCGGTGACTGTGCAAATCTCATTGGAAGGTCAGGGTATCAAAGCAGATGGAACAAACTTAGTGCTCCTTTGGAATAATAATTGCTTGTGCTCTGAACATTTATTCATCTAACACGCAGAGGAAACTTTCTTCCTGGTGCAACTCTGTTTGTTTCCACTGGAACAGGTGCACTTATGGTCTTAGCAGTTACTCAAGGAAAGCTGTAGGTTCCAGGGCTGGGCACAAACACGTTGCAGTTAATTCCTCATCCTAAAGCCACGAATCAGCAATGCAGGCAGAGAACTGGGCAACAGCTGCAGGGCCCACGCAGTCTTTGCCATGCAGCTGAACAGCCCTGCTGATTAACCTATAGAGACTGTGCAGAAGAAATAACCAGGAAAGCATCTGTCAGAATATCTCACATTAAGAGCAAGACTTATGTTTCTCGGCATCAATGCTAATGAATACCAAGAGCTTTCTTTAAATCTGCTAATTGCTATTTATCTTCTAAGATGCTTGAAAGGCTCAACAGACCATGCATTGTGTCATACTGCAAGATAGCTCAAGTGGGAGAGCACACAGAAGCATTGAAGAGAGCGATTTCAGAAAGAAAAGAGAGAGTAGGGGGACAGATTTAAGTTATTCTGTACGGCTTGTCAGTGTGAGGACCTAACAGCAGCAGCCAAACATTCAGATGTATGTTCTCGTACAGCATCCCTGGCTTCCCAGGAAGATACTGGTAGCCACATTTGCCATGTTCTTACATCAGCCCAGAAGTCTGTTGTCTCCTCAACAATAAAAGCGTATTTCTGGTATCTTGGAGGAGATCTGGATTTGATCAAGGTGTCTGATCAGGATAAAGCTAATGGACGAAGACACTCACCTCCTCCATCTCCAATGACTGGGCTGGATTTGGAGTGGAAGAGTGTGGTTCAGGATGAATTCCACAACGGCCGACTGCACCTGCACCTCCATGAAGGCAGCTCTTCCGCTGACGCAGTCAGACTCACACTGCTGTGATCTGAAGAAAAAACAGATGAAGTAAAACTGCCAACAGACAGAAGACCGGGAAGGTACCTCTGGCTGTGCAAAATGTGCTGATTTTGGAGGGGAGGGCAGCTTTTGTAGACGTGTGTTTATTTTGAGGTTTCTTTTCAACCCTGTTTACAAGATGTCAAGCATGAGCCCACTCTGGTGCATGTCAGCATGTCCCTGTTTTAATTCTGAATGACACCGGCCCAATACATACCGACTCCCTTTGGAGCCCAGCACACCTTTTACATCTCTGAAAATGATGCAGGGACATTTTCTTCAACGTTCCCTTTAGGATGTTTTGTTTACCAAGGCTTCAACAACGTTTATGGGAAATAAACAGCAGAAAAGTATAGGTTTCTTTCGTTGCTGTTGCACTGGTCAATAAGTAACCCCACTGCATTTATTCTACGTCCTGCTTGCAGAGGCTCATTCTGCACAGCCAGAGGTGCTCTAATAAGAAGGAGCACCAGCAAAGCCCTCACCTAACGAGGCCACGCACTGCTAGTCTCCAGCATCACACCTCAGTACAGCACACACACTGCGCAGAGTCCAGCAATGCCCACTCCTCCCTGCTGAAATACATGGCCACCTCTGCAAAGGCCACGGGCTCCTGCAAGTGCTCCTTTCTGGGCACAGCCAAAGCCCAGGGAAGCAGCTTGGAGAGGAGAGAAACTCCAGTCCCAGCAGCTTCTCTGTTCCCAGCACACAAATGCTGGCTGAAGGACACTGAAGGACACTCTCCCCCCGCACTCCCATCTCTTGCCCCTTGCCCTCTCCTGGCTGCTTCCCCCAGCCCCTGCCTAAGATGGACATGCAGTGGCCATGTGCTGCTCTGCTGCAGGCTGCAGGCAGATGTTAAACTGGAGCCTGCTGGGACAAGAGAAATGGCAGGAGATGTGGGAGGAAATGCAGCAATTCCTGCCCAACCCCCACCCTCGCCAGCCCACCTGCAGGGCATTTCCTGGGGGTAAAAGCAGGCTGGGACTCAGACCAGCAGACCTGCTCTTACCAGCCTTCCTTCCCAGCAAAGCCAGTGTGATGGTGTGCTCCCCCCTCCCCCTTTCTTCCTTTCTCCCACCTTCCTCCCTCAGCCTTGCACAGGAAGACAGTGAGCAACACTCCTAGCTAAACCAGACTAAAGATCACAAAACTGCCTCAAGCTGGGAGGCTGAAAGAACTGACAGCAGGCCTCTGGCTCAACATCTGAGGGCCAATTGAGCATATGCCTAAAAATAAAGTACGGCAATGAGTCAATCATCTTACCACCAAAATAGACAGCAGCACAAGCACCTCTTGAGCTCTCCTGCACAGAGGAACAGCTCTCCCCTTGAGCAGGCATGCCTCTTGAGGTTACACCTGCACAGAGATCCTTTCCACCTTGATGTCAAGACACCTTGTTGATACGGATCCTCAGTAAGTGACTAGTAGTTTGGGTGGGCTTTGTTAGCTCCACTACGGTTATATCTTTGATTGTGCACATAGGATCCCTTAGACACAAACTCTTGAACGCGTCTGGGACAAGGAGTGGATCCAGCTGTGCTGAGGATCCTTACCTCTGTGGTTTGAAGAGTTCAGACAGCAACGGGGCCTGCTCTGATCCTCATGACACAGCAGGAGAGCGTCCTGTAGGTGTGTGTTTAATCCTGCCCTCTATGTGGAAAATAACCAAGTGTATCCAGCCATCTCCAGTCTTGTTAAGTCACTGTCATATCACTACAGCATATCTACATTACATCAATAAATATACATTCCTGCTTCCCTCTTAGGAGTGTATATCGTAGCTGTATCCATCTGTTATAAATTGGTGAAGTCTGCACGATAGCAACTAGGGACATCAACTATGATAAGAGTCACGGAGTGAACTCCAGTCCCAAATTCCTATATGAATAGGCTCATGACAACTGTTCTAACTGAGAAAGAAGAGACCATTAGGGGCCACCAAAGGACGAAAGGGGGAAAAGGTATTATCTGCAAAATGCCAAGTTTGGAAGTTACATATGAAGCAAGGGAGAACATAAATAAATGGATCAGGGAGCAGAAACTAAAGCAAGAAATTTATTGATTTATTTATTTATTTAGTAATAACCTACAGAAATTGATTTTGCTTGGGCTGTGTCAGGCACTCAGAACTATGCCACACACTATGCACAGGAGTGGAGATGGAAACGCATCGTATTGCGTAGCTACAAGTCTGGGAATCTATACTCTTAGTGAGGAATCAGAATCACCACACAACTGAAGCCCAGAATCATCACAGAGTCAAGGAATCTAGAATCATGAAACGATCACAGAATCTGAAATAACAGAACTTATAATCACAGGAGCTGGTATCCTCATAGCATCCTCATAGAATCCTCCAATAATCAATTCATAGAATCCTCAGACTCTAGAATCCTAGACTCTAGTAACCCCATAATAACCCCACAGTACTGAATCACCACATTTTGTTTCCTCACTCCCACAGAGGGAAACTTTCTGTGGAGCATGCTCACAATTGACAGTATCAGTCAGCATCACCCAGCACTCCTTATGGAACAGGTTACCTAGAATATCAAAGCACTGCCAGTTACAAGTGCTCAGAGGTTCTTCCTCAAAAGATGAATTGTTAATACTATCTTTCATTCTAATTTGGATACGGGAAGGGAACCGAGGTCTAGAATCTTTATGAACAGAATCCAACACCACTGTGCTCTTCACAAAACCTTTCCCCTTTGCCACAACACAGGGGAATGGGGAAAGTGAACCTTCATCCTGGTTTTCCACTACCCCTCAGGTCAGTCCCTGGGGACAGTTGGGACCCTTCTGGAGACGCCAGGAGCCCCCAGGACCCTCATCAGGCCCCGGGCATTTTGGTGCCACAAGCCCACTAGCACCCAGGGTGTATCCCCTGGTGTCCCACAGGACGTGACAGCCCAGGCAGGATGCAGCGTGACAGACCCATGTGGCTCCGTGGTGTGAGATTCGTATGTACTTCTCCCTGTCCCTGGCTGAAGTTCTCAGAGGGGTACACAGAGGTAGGAGAGAGCTAAGGACAAGGCCAAGGGGCACTTAGGGTGACAGGACATAGCCACAGCTTGGGGACAGTGGCCAGATGCTGGAGACATTCATATGGCAGGAAGGGACGCACAGGACACAACCACAGCCCAAGGACATGGGGGGCAACAAAAGGGACCTTGCTCAGACCACTGGGACCACAGTGCCGTGGGTGAACACACTGCCACCCACCTAGTGAAAGCTGTGTCCTTGCTGCAGCTATGTCTCCAAAGGGCTTTAGTCAGTGCCAGAACCCACAGATCCCCTATACAGGGCAAAAACTACAGAATTCTGCATCAATCAATCGTCAGGAGCTTCCATTCACTGACAACGTCACTGTGAGGCCAAGGTCCCCACAGGCCAGGTGACACAGGGACATCGCTGGGACACTGAGCGATCAGCGGCAGTGCTGTTGATGGCAGCATCAGCTCAAGGGGACACAGCACTGGCAATGCAGTGACAATGAGAATGTCATCAGTGACAACCACAACCCTCGAGTCCATTGGACACAGTGCTGAAGGTCAGTGTCAGTGACACTGCAACAACAACGCCAGGAGCTCCCCACAGCTGCCAGCACTGCCCCCCCCCCCCCCCCCACAGACATTCCCACTCTCACAGCTCCCCACGGATGTCAGGCAGCAGGTGACAGGCGGTGATGGTGGCTACGGTGGCAGCCACAGCGCGCAGGTCACGGCGCACCAGGCACAGGCAGTGCGCGGTCGCAGCTGCCCCAGCTTGGGCGCTGGCCCAGGGGCCCCCCAGACCTTCCAGCAGCCGCGCAGCCCCACTGAAACTGCGTCCCAGTGCCTCAGCCATTGCGCCCCGCAGTCGCCCCTCGCCCGCCCCCAGCCGCTGCTGCAGCAGTGAGGGGCCCCCCCCTGGACACCCCTGGCAGCGGCATCCGGGCCGCACTGTCCTCTTCCTCCTCCTCCTCGGTCTCCGACGCCTCCCCCGGAACCTTCAGCCCCACTGCGGGAGTCCCGGCTGTGTTCCCCCCCGGCTCCGGCTCTGAGTCGCTCTCCGAGGCCTCGCCCAGCACCAGCGTGGGGGAAAGAGGGACGGCCATGGTCTGCGAGAGGGGAATAAAAGGGAGGAGGGGGAGTCGGGGGGAAAACGGCCCCCACCAGGCACGGAGACCCCCGGCTCTTTCTCCCGAGTCTCAGAGGAATACTGCGCACAACAGGCCCGTGCCCCCTCAGCCTCGTGAGACCCCCACTTCCTCACTCCCTTCCCAGCCCCGTGGGGTCCCCAGAACACGTCCAGGCACCCACAGCTCCAGGGGGATGCCGCATATTCCCTTCCCAACCCTACAGGAACCCCCACGCCCCAATAACCCGCCACCGAGCCCCGCAAG
The DNA here is from genome assembly GCF_016699485.2 of Gallus gallus. Taxonomy (NCBI): domain Eukaryota; kingdom Metazoa; phylum Chordata; class Aves; order Galliformes; family Phasianidae; genus Gallus; species Gallus gallus. Next base: position 17,948 of record NW_024096072.1, read on the forward strand.
GACCCACATTCCCTCAGCCCAGTACCGCCGCCTCGCCAGGTCACGTGACGGTCACCCGGTACGCTACGCGTCGCGTCGAGTGACGTCACGCCTGCGTGCGCCCGCTGCCCGGACTTGCCCTCACTCAGACTGCGCACGCGCAGAGCGGGCAGCCGCGTTCGTCCAATCGTCCCTCCTCCCAAGCTTTAAGTGACAGCCAGGGTAGCCAATTGGCTCTGCGGGGACGAAGGGGAGGACGGCGCTCTCCCGGAAGAAGGATCGGGGAGGGAGCTTGCATGTAACAGGCAGCAGTAGAAGCCAATGAGATGGCCGAACAGGGCAGGGCTGGCCAATAGGAGAGGCGGGGGGCGGGGCGTGCAGGGGGCCGCGCAGGGCCGGAGCCTGCGCCTGCGCCTGCGCCTGCGCCGGGTTTGTCCGGTACGGCTGTGCCGCTCGGTGTGCACCGCTCCTCGGGACAGCGTGTGCCGGGGCCCTCCTCGGGAAATATTTCTTCCTTCTATGGAAACCAACGAGCACCCGGGCCTGCACTCTTGATATAAATACCCGGTGATGACCGACTTATTGCGGGCGACCGGGCGACGAATCCACCGTTGGGACAGCACTGCCGGTGTCAGGCCGTGTAAGGAGTCGCTGTCCTTCTGTTTGTGAGCTCCCTCCAGGCACGTGAAGGCCGCAGTGAGGTCTCCCCAGAGCCTTCTCCAGGCCGCACGAGCCCAACTCCCTCAGCCCTTCCTGTCGGTGAGGCGCTCCGGCCCTCCCAGCACCTTTGCGGGATTACGGCGGCCCGAGTGCAGCACCTCGCGCGTGGCCGTGTTGCACCTCATCTGGTTCACGCGGTGCTGCTTTTCAAGCCTGTCCCGGGCCCCCCTGGAGGGCGCACACAGCGCTGCCATCACTCACCGCTGCGCGAGATGCAGCTTCTGGTCCCTGGAATGCTGTGCAGCATGACATTAGCACAGAGCTCCTGTCAGAGCAGCGCAGATCCCAGCCCGGCCAGGCTGCCTGTGCCTGCTCCTGGGCTCCCAGCACTGACAGTGCCCACCAGGCCCCATCTGTGTGGGTCGGGGGGGAGAGAGAGGCAGCAGGCCTTTGGGGTCGGGTCTGGGGGGCTGTGGGGGCCACAGGACTATCACTGAGATACGAAATGTCTCTGCAGAGCTGGAAGGTCAGGAGCTGAGGAGAATATGAAGGGCTCCCATCATGCTGCTGAGTGCCCCTCCTCTCCTGGCCGTACGCTGAGGGCAGGTGGAGGCAGGGACAAGGGTCAGGAGCAAGGGCAGAATGATTTTTTGCTTTCTCAGTCTTCCTAGAAAGAAAGAAAGAAAAAAAATCTAAAATCTTTAAGATATGTGTGGGATCTGTTGAGTCACGGCCTGAACCACGGATTGATCACCTGTGGAAAGGACCCAGTCAGCCCTGAGAGCACAGGTGAAAGCAATTCATGTGTGTCGAATGGAAGGAGGGGAGCCTGGCTGCAGCTCTCTTAGATCTCATTTAAGGGCTGACTGCTGCTGGGGAGGATCTTTGCCTGGTGAGCCCTCCTTGGTGAAGCTTCTTCCTGTGAATCTGGAATTTTCTGGTACAGGGGAGCAATCTTCTTCCCTTCCTTTATAGCACCTCTCTGTTGTGTGATGACAGAAGGACTAGCACCTCCGTTGTATTGCTTTTCCTATTGTACTGATCTGTCTAATTGCTACAGTGTATCTACTAAAAGCAAAAAGAATATCAAGCAAAATGAACTTTATTGCCCTTTTAAGGATACAGTATAGTACACTTCAGAAATACCCTCTCATCTGTAATTATTCTTAAACCCCAGAAATTTTCATACTAGAATTGGTTCTAGCAATTATCTCTTCAAGGCTCTCTCTCAATCTGTTAATTAACTATTTGAATTTTTTTCCTTACATCAAAATCTTTTGTTACTAAACAGGCTGATTGTGTTTTCTGCAGGTGGATTTGCCACAAGGTTTCTTACAATGACTAACAGTAGAAGGAAATGTGCTCTGAAGGGGTGTGCTTGCAAGTCGGCTCAAGAGAAATGAAAATCGTTGTAGCGGGGACCCTGCCTGGGAGCAGAGCATTACCAAATACGTTACTATGCAAAGAATCTCATGTTGAATAATTTAGAAATACCTTTTTGTTAGTGGTCAAGTAAAACATGGCAACAGAGGGTAATCTCAGGAAAAAGAGGGGATAAAAACATCTCTATCAAGCCCAGACTTGATGGGAAAGGAAGAGCTGAACAAGTGTGCGTGTCTGGGGGTGTTCATCTTCTAGACTGCACCCAGAGAAGGAGAATGATTGTGATGCTGCAGTCTCGGAACTCCAGTCAGTACACAAATGGAAGGATTTCTGGGCTGAGATGAATTTATCTCCGCAGCTTCTAATCTTTTGGATTTTGTGTTCTAGTGCAGTGAAGCTTTTGGGCATGATTTATCATCACTATAGCTAACACTGTATGGGAAAAAAACTGACTTTAGATCTTACATCAAAGCTTTTAACAAAGCTTGTTTCCCTGGATTTTACTTGCTTTCCATTGTCTCCACCTCTCTGGTGCCTCTTTAAAATATATGCCTAATCTGAAAGCTGAGTGCAAGAAATATTTGTCTGACTTGTTTGCTCCCATTCCGAATCTTATAAACACTAGTCTCTGTTGTGAAGGAGTCATGCATCATTAAGAGTAAATCTTTCTCGTACAAAAGCAAGAAAACAGAAGCAGTTCAAATGTTGCTTCTTACAGCAGTACAGCATCTCAGAACAGAGAAAAACACGGCTTGCAGAAACTTGATTTCTGTCTTATCAAAACAGATCTTCAGCTAGTCTCAGTTGTCTTAGATCTGACTCCTTCAAAGAAGTGATTATAATTGATAACTCCAGTCTCACCACATCAGAGTTTTCACCTATCAGTTGTGTGCAAGGAGAGTGACAGTACTGGCACACACATCTTGGCGCTGATGGTTCGAGATGGCCATAGAAATCATAGAATGGCCCAGGTTGAAAACGACCGCAATGACCATCGAGTTTCAATGCCCCTGCTATGTGCAGGGTCGCCAACCACCAGAGCAGGCTGCCCAGAGCCACTTCCAGCCTGGCCTTGGATGCCCCATCCCTGGATGCATTCACAACCTACTTGGGCAACCTGTTCCAGTGCATCACCACCCTCTGGGTGAAAAACTTCCTCCTAATATCTAACCTAAGCCAGCCCTGTCTCAGTTTAAGACTATTCCTCCTTATCCTACCACTTTCCACCCTCACAAACAGCCGTTCCCCTTCCTGTTTATACGCTTCCTTCAAGTACTGGAAGGCCACAATGAGGTCCCCCTGGAGCCTTCTCTTCTCCAAGCTAAACAAGCCCAGTTCCCTCAACCTTTCCTCACAGGAGAGGTGCTCCTGCCCTCTGATCATCTTAGTGGCCCTCCTCTGGACCTGCTCCAAGAGCTCCATGTCCTTCCTGTACTGGGAGCACCAGGTCTGGACGCAAGTACTTCAGATGGGGCCTCTCAAGAGCTGAGTAGAGGGGCACAATCACCTCTCCCTGCTGGCCACTGCCTTTTTTTTTTTTTTTTTTTTTTTTTTTTTTTTAAATGCAGCCCAGCACACAGTTGGCCTTCCAGGCTGCAGGTGCACACTGCTGGTTCATGTCCAGCTTCTCATCCACCAGGACCCCCAGGTCCTTCTCCGCAGGGCTGCTCTCACGGAGATCTTCCCCCCCTGTTTATAGAAGTACCTGGGATTGCCCCGACCCAAGTGCAGCACCCTGCACTTGGCCTTATTGAACCTCATTAGGTTTTCGTGGGACCACTTCTCCAGCCTGTCCAGGTCCCTCGGGATGGCTTCCCTTCCTTCCAATGTATCGACTGCACCGCTCAGCTTGGTGGACCAGAAACCACTCCCCACACCCTTACCTAGAGGCTCATGGTCCTGGCAGACATGGGAAGCCTGACCACCCGTGAAGACTGAGGCAAAGCACTCATTAAGTACCTCAGCTTTTTCTATGTCTGAGGAAGCCAGCTCCCCATTACCTTTCATCGGGGGGAGAACACTCTCCTTGGCCTGTCTTCCTCCTGCCTATGTACCTGTAGAACCCCTTCTTGTTGTCTGTCGCATCCCGCACCAAGTTCAGCTCCATCTGCGCCTTGGCTTTCCTAATCCTATCTCTACACACACGGACAACAGCCCTGTATTCCTCCCAGAATACACAACCCTGCTTCCACTTTCTGTACATTTCCCTCTTTTCTCTCAATTTAAGCTGCAGGTCCTTGCACAGCCACGACAGTCGCCTGCCTCCCCTGCTCGAACGACTTCTGCTGGGGGATGGAGAGCCCTTGAGCCTCTCGGAAGGGTGTCCTTAAAGAGCTGCCAGCTCTGGTCTGTGCCCATGCCCTTAAGGACAGTTTCCCAGGGGATCCCACTCAGCAGTTCCTTGAGCAGACGGAAGTTCGCTTTCCTAAAGCACAGCGTTGTGACTGTGCTTTTTGCCAGGCCCACATTCTTCAAGCTCACAAACTCCACCAAGGCATGGTCACTGCAGCCCAGGTTGCCTGCAATCTAAACCTCTCCATCTATTACCTGGACCAGAAAGTTGTCCTCAACAGACTCCAGGAATCTCTTGGATTGTCTGCCACCACCCGTGGCACTATCCCAGCAGATATCCGGGTGGTTGAAATCCTCCATCAGGAGGAGAGCCCGCAAGCATGACACCTCCTGCCGCTGAAGCAAGAAGGCCTCGTCCACAGCCTCTTTCCTGATCAGGTGGCCTGTAACAGACCGCAGCCGCTAGATGCCCTTTGCTGGACTGATCCGCAGTTTTTACCCACAAGCTCTCAACCTGATCATGGCTGTTCCTCAGACAGCAGCTCTTCACAATCTGTCCACTTCCTAACATAAGAGGGCAACTCCACCACTCTCCTAACCTGTCTATCCCTTCTGAAAAGCCTGTAGTCCTCAATCAGGGTATTCCAATCAATGCGATTCATCCCACCCTGTTTCCATGATAGCAATTAGGTCATACTTTCCCCAATTGCACCACATGTTTCTAGCTCCTCCTGTTTATTTCCCATGCTGCACGCATTGATATAGAGGGACTCTCAGCTTAGCCACTGGCCTCATTGCCTTCTCAGAGGAGCCCTCCCTAGTACCTCCAGGATGAGTCTGGGGTTTTCCCTTTACCACCTCCCAAGGTGACAGCATTCCCAGGTGCTTCTCATGGCTTCAAGCTGCACCAGGGAAGATTTCAGGCTGGACGCTAGGAAATACTCCTTCTCTGAAAGGGTGGTCAGGCACTGGAATGGGCTGCCCAGAGAGGTGGTGGAGTCACTGAGCCTGGTAGTGTTCAAAGAGCGTTTCGATGTTGTGCTGAGGGACATGGTTTAGCGAGAACCATTGGTGAAGGGCGAATGGTTGGACTGGATGCTCCTGTGGGTCTTTTCCAACCTTAGCAATTCTATGATTTTATGATTCTCTGTCACCCAGCTATACCACCTTCCCCCATCATACCTAGTTTAAAGCCCTGCTAACCAGCCCTGCCAGCTTATTTCCAAAAATATTTGTGGCCCTTCTAGTCAGTCGGCTCCCATCCACTGTCAGCCTTCTCCCTTTCTCAAGGCTGCATCCCAAGCCATGGTACCCAAAGCCCTGAGCATGACACCATTCACAAAGCCATTCCTTCAACATGTGCACCCTCCTCCTTTTATCCAGATCCCAGTCACCAACTGAGAGGACAGAGGAAACGCTGCTTGCACGCCAGATCCCTTCAGAAGTCTTCACAGACCCCTGAAGTCCCTTCTGATCACCCGAGGACTTCTTTTGCCTATCTCTTCATTTCCAATGTGAAAGACAGTAGTGGATAATAATCGGAGGGCTTAACCAGTGCGAGTGATGTTCCTAGCAATGCCCCTCACCCGGGCACCAGGCAGGCAGCACACCTCCCTGCGGGACGGATCCAAGCAGCATATCGGGTCCTCGGTTACCCTCAGAAGGGAGTCCCTATGACAACAGCCCTTCTTTTTTTCCTGACTGACACTGTAGCAGAACGGGGAGCAGACTGACCAGCCTTGGGCAACCTCTCCTGCACAGATGGACTTTCACCAACATCCACATCCCCCAGTCCCTCTAGCTCAGAGCTCATACCTGGTATTGTAAGGGCACCTGGGAAGGTGGGACAGGCTGAGGGGCAGTCCGCTTGTTGCCCCGAGCAGGGACTTGTTTCCATCCCTCGCTGTCTTGAGGTCACCCGTTCCCACCTGACTGCGAGACAGCAGATGATCCCCCACTGCCTGAAAAGCATCTCCCCCACACCCTTCCTGTAGGGACGGCCGAGCGCAGCTCCACCGACCAATCCCCTTCCCACAGTCCCGGAATGCTCCTCAGCCCTTCCACTTCCTCCTTCAGCTCTACCACCAGGCTGGGGCAGATCCTCCACCCGCTCACAGGCGGTATCCCAGCTGCCCTCCCGTAGCAGCAACAGGGCCGAGCATTCTGCGCAGCCTGAGACCTGAACTGTGGCACGGACACTCGTGCTTTCAGTCTCTGCATGCCTTTTAGCCAGCAGCTCGCTGCCGTGTGGTGACCGTGGTTGCACCTCGGTGTGCCCGGAGAGCAACGACCTGTTCAGTGCTAAGTGCTAACCGCCCTCCTACATGGCAAGGTTGCCCCGCCTTGCCTGCTCGCTGAGTTCGCTCGGGGTTTGCCCTGAAAATCACTCTCTTCACAGCGAGACAACAACCCGACTCCCTGTGTAGTCGCGCGATAGGGTACCTTACCGTATCACCTCGCCTACGAACGGCCCCGCGGTTCACACGCCCTGACTCCGCCTCTCCTTCTCAGGGCTTTTTCAAGGCAGGGGGGAAGGTGCGCAGCCGTCGCCCTGGCAACGCCCACTACACGTCCGCAGCTCTCGCGAGAGCTTCCGGGCCGCTCTGTTATCTCGGGGTTCCCCGGATAAAAGAGGCGGCCGAAACGCCGCCGTCGGCTGGGTCCGTAGGTGCGGTTTTGGCCGGGACAGCTCCGAAGCAGCGAACCTCGGTGACCGAGCAGTCGGCAATCAAGCCTTGGCCATCATGAGCTCATTGTTGCCCTGACTCTTTCCCTGCCCTTGCTACCTCAGCAATGTTGAGTCTGGTGCTTTCTGGGGGGCTGACTGTTGCACAAAGTAATAGAGGTGAATGCTGGTACTCGACATTCTGTGTGTGGGTGTTGGAAATGATCAGTATATGCTTTTGCATGAAGTGCACGTGTGACATGCTAAGGATGAGCTCAGTGATGTGTAAAGCACTCTGGATCTCAGCTGAATCCCACAGCTGCACATGCGCAGCATTTCAGTCAAGAAAGAACTGAGCGTTCTTTGAGGAGTTCTCCAGTCCTATTACTCTGCCATAAAATCTGTGGGCATACAAATAGAATAGATCTGCATTTCTGGAGATAAGCCCTTCCCTCCATACTATCTACATCAATCCATAGCTTTCTTGAAGACTTAGGAGCCTAGGAAGACGTTAATTTTTATTATAATATACACATTATATATTTATTTCCTTGAGTAATATCTTAGGGTTAGAATGCCCTTTTGCTATGTCTCCCACATAGGAGAGGACTGGTTCAGTTGGTATCCCAGCAGCAGGTCACAGATGCACACGCCCAGTGCTACCAAAAGCACTGACTTTTTTCCTGCCGCCAACAGTGTTCTGCATGGTGTACATCACAGAAAATGTGGGGTTCTTTTCCAGCAGACCTTATTAGCATTCTGCAGAGGTAAGTACAGCATCATCTCCTCTGTGTGCTTTAGCTTCTGTCTCCCAGGAGTATTTTGAAAGGCATACTAGCTTGCTAAAAAACAGGTTGAAGCCTTCAATGAGCATCTAGAGTTTCAATTCCTTCATTAAATCCAGCAAAAATCTGTTGTCATCCAGTGACTAACTGGCTGTGCAAGTCCAAAAAGAAGTCGTGGATGTCTCAGTTTCCCCACTGGCTCCCTCCTCCTGTTATGCATGGGGCTTTTGCATGTGAATAGGAGCCACAGCTGCACACTCAGTGAAAATTTTAAATGAGTTTGGAGAAGTTATTTCCAAAGGTGTCTGTATGTTTGAGATTTCAAAGATTGAGGGTAGGAATCTTGTAGGATAAAGTCCAAGTTCTCAATAAGACACATACATAGATCAAGGTATTCGTAAATTTAGAGTCTTGTTCAGCAGAAAATATACAACACTGGGACTTTATAAGGTTCCTTAAGAATAGTTGCTAGTAAAACAGAATTTCCAGTGCAAGCAAAGTATCTTTAGTTAGTTCTTTAATTTAGCAACTCTCTGTTTCAAGAAATAGGGGCTTTATCTCCAGATTCCCCAAAATCTGAAAGATTATTCAATTACAATTTAAAGAAACAGCAACAATGAGTAGGTGAAATTAGAAGACTCTGTGGAAAAGAGAGTGTGAGAGTCAGTGAGAGAGAGCACTTCATCACTAAGTGGGGAGAATTATTGCTCTCAAGTTTTGTGGTGAGTGGGCTCAAGGTCCCTTGTCTCAGGTGAGTATCTGCCTGCTTCCCCACCTTTCTTCTAAACCAGTCAGTGTGCTGTTTCAAAAAACGTCAGCTGCACTAGATGTACCTGAATCTCCCTGTCTTCATGAGGGTCACACTGAAGTCTTGTTTAGGGGAGTGCCACTGCCCTCAGTCTTCACTATTCACTGTTAGCAGCCAGAATTCAGCTGCTTGATATGTAATAGAAATGGCCTTTTAAGACAACTTCAGGAACTCTCTTTCCCCATCTGCTTTTTTTCCTGTCCTCATTTTGTCACCCAAAACTTGTCAGACCCTCACTTTCCTCTCACAGATGAAGAGAAATGGGAAATCAAGGTCTTTGCCTTCTGAGTCGTTCAGAAGGCTTCTCCCATTGACTTTAACTGGCTCTACACCCTGCCAGAGGGTAAAAATGAGAGGGATTTCTCTTTGCTGCTGGTGTTGTGGATTGGTTGTGTGGACTGTTGTGTGCTGGTCCAGGACTGTAGTGGAGTAGAGACCAGCAGCAGATTTGAGTCACACCATTCTACATCTGCTTTGTGCATGTACAGATGGTGAATTACAGCCTGAGGGACCATGAAGGATTGTTCTCTGCACTAGCAGTTAGTGATGTTCTGGGGCACAGCTGGCTGTCCCTTCAACTGCACTGCTACAGTTTATGTTTATTTACCTTTTATTACTGACATCTAGGCTAAGTTGTTGGAAGTATATTAGGAAAAATTTCTTCTCTGAGAGAATGGTCAGGCACTGAAATGGGCTGCCCAGGGAGGTGATTGAGTCATCATCCCTGAAGGTGTTCATGAAACGTTTAGACATTATACTGAGGAACACATTTTTGTGGGAAATATTGGTGATAAGTGGATGGTTGGACTGGATGATGGTGGCCTTTTCCAACCTTGGTGACACTATGGACACCTGGAAGGGTTCCCCAGAAATGGTTTTGTCTGAATTGGCTTTAATGCACCAATCATCAAATCAAACAAACAACAAAGTGCTCTGATCAGTGCTAAAGTAATTTTCAAGGTTGCTGTTCCCTTTACCACTAAGGGGCTTTTTGGTGTACAAATGACTGATGCAGAAGGTCCATACAGCTGCTGTTCCAGCAAATGCAAGCAGAAATTTTCTGCTCGTTTATTAATTTCAAAGGGTTCTATTCAAATTGCCAACTCTTGCATCAAAAATTCATGCACAGTAGTGTCTATGTCAGAGAGCCAGCTAAGTAAGACTTCCAGGTCCCAGCTCCCTGTGAGAGCAGCAGATGAACTAAGGCATAATGCACAAGTTAGATGCCAGAGTAGATGGCTGAAGGATAACCTGAAGCCTCTTCTGCCACCAGTAGTTGTTTCTTTTTTTTATTTGATATGAAAATTGAGGCCTTGAAGAATAAAATGAGAAGTCCATTTTCATCACCAGGTTTGGGGCAGCCCTGCATGAACACTCCTACAAGAAGCTGGCAGGGGCCCAGCAGAGCCACAGTCACTACTGCTGTCTTCTGGTGTATGGCCAAAGTCCTAAATCTCTCCTATATATATATGTATATAAATTTATATATTTATATATATATATATAATACTATATATAAAATATATGTAAAGTTTTATATAAATATATATATTATGTATATAAAAATTATTTTTATTTATTTATTTATTTTTGGTCAAGGTATTTTTCCTTTAAAATTGATTGAGAATTTGTTTGGCTCCCAGGAAGCAGTTGAGGCCATTTTCTCACAGATGGCAAATGCCAACTCTTTTAAGAACAACACTTGCAATGTTGTGGTTGTCTCGTGTAAGAGAAATATTTTCATAACAGGTCCTTTTGCTGCTGTGCTTGTGAAAAAGGTCACAGATAATTCTGTTCAAATTAATGGTTCATATATAAACCTTTGTATGAGGACAAAAGTACAAAAAACTTCATGTCCCCATCTGGGTCAGCTTCTCCCCGAACAGAGGGATTCCAGAATCAAGCAGAGACTGGAATTTTAAAGCTGATATCACCAATCTTATCACGTGCCCCTGGTGATTTAACAAATAAAAGAAACTGCCTATTTTTAATCTAACTCTCAGCAAGCCAGTCCAAAACGTCCTGAATTTACTACCACATCTTGAAAAAATGTGCTTTTGTTAATCTCTGTTAATCCACAGGAGAGGTACTTGAAAATAATCACTATAACTAAGCTGCAAGTCTTGAAATAACAGTTCTTTCAGCTTTGATATCACCGACAATTGGTGACCGGTGTTACAGAAATCAAAAAGGAGAAGGAAAACCTGATGCTTTTACCAAGTCCATGTATTATATTATTTCCCTTATTCAGACAGCTCTCTAGCAACATTTCCTTCAAAAGTTTAAGATGACTCTGTTCAACTGTGTAGAATCAAGCCCAAGCAAGCCAAATATAGAAAAGCTGCAACTTATGCTGACCCTAGTTCACCATGGATGCTAATTAGTACCTGAAAGACTGAAGAAAAACAGTATCTGAGTATCCCTGTTTTCTCCTCATTCTGATAGATAGGAGGGGAAAAGCTGTTTTTGCTATAGGAACATCTGAGCCAAGCTAATTAAGCTTTCAGTGCTGAATTCAACCTGCAGATAGGAAACACATATTTAGCACAGTTTCAGTGAAAAGGAGCTGATTCTTCTGACCACCTTGACTCAGCGAGCAGAGGGAGCCTGTTAGTATTCTACTTTCCCCACTGGTTCTTATGGGTTTTTTTTTGCCCCAGAAATAGAGAATCAAATGAGATGAGGTATGCTTGTGACATGATGCATTCATTCTCTTGACTTTCCCATGAAAGTAGCTCTGTAGTAGAACTGTAGCCTGTGGGACTGCCCATTTAATTTCCAGTAAACAGTGAGAAACATTTGCAGATTTATCTCTTTCCTCTTAGGACTCTGACATATTATGGGCACCACCAGACAATATTGGCCTTTATAAATGAGGTACAAACACATGGACAAACTTTTTGAGCAGCAAGAGGTCAAACAAGATATCACAGTGACATCCCATGGTACAAAACTAAGCCAACTGCTTCCTCCAGTAGATAAATTGGCCAACATGGATCCACGAATTGTTCCTACCATTACGAAGACACAAAGGAAGACATCTCAGCTTGCTCACCGCAGTGTCATTCACTCTGGATGGCAGCCAGGTTCTCCACCAGTCTGTGCCTTGTTTGGGTCTGTGTGCCCTCAGTCAGCTTAAGTTCTTCTGTAGCCTTCAAGACCTCTAAATATCTCTTCAGTTTCTCACTGTGTACAGATTCAATTAATCTGGAATTTGGTGGTGCTGTGGAAAAGAATGGTCCTGCAAAGGACCTGTATCCTGCAAGTATCATTTATTAGGTACCAAATGTTCTACTATCATTATACCAAAAACTCAGGAATTCTGATTTCCTTTTTATTGCTTTCTCAGCCGTGATATGATTGACAGTGTATCTCCCTGCCTGCCAGACAGGATGCCAGTCTGTCAGAATTATTTCCTTCTTTATTTGTTTACTACATAAAGACCACTGATGTAATATCCATTTGTGCATCTTCGATGATCCAGGGCAAAAAAAAAAAAAAGCACACAAGTCCCCTGGGAGTATCAACAGAGCTGTCTGAATGAAAGGGGCATTTATTGCCTTTTGCTTCTCTTGCAAGCTGATTGGTATGGGAAAACTGTGTTTGCAGGTGTCAGACTGACCTGTGAGAAAGCAATTCTCTTCTGGATAATTTTGGCAGAACAACCTGACCTTCAAGAAACTATGACTAAAATGGGTCCTTTAATTTCTTGTCACCCCTTACAGTATGCATTCTGTGGCTGAATCGTAAGATGGAGTGGAGTCCAGAGATTCACTTCTGAAAACTGCTCTCATATAATATCAGTACCAGCACTTAAGAAATCTCCAGGTGAACTTGCTTAAAGGTGGCGTTCATGATAGTAGAAATCTGGAGCTGTTTAAAAGCTGACTCTATGATAATGTCCAGGGCTGAGATTAGGTTTGAACACAGCTCAAGGAACTGACAGAAATCCAGGGCCAAAGAGTAAAATGCTGCTTCCCTGCCTGCCACGAATTTATGGCGAGCTACAGTGACAAAGACTTGTGAAGATGCTATAGAACAGATCATCTGAGATTATCGACTGGAAGGGAAAGGGACAGGGAGGAGGAAAATGATGTGATCTCTGTTCAGAGGCTGCTAAAGCTTTTGAAAAGTGCATGTTATGGGCAGCCAGTGCAACTCACCAATTTTGGCTCACCAATACTTGCTGAAATGCAATTCAAGCAGAAGACTTGCAAGAGAAAGACTGATCCTTTAAAGCAAAGGTATCTCAGAGATAGCTGGTGATCCTGCATGGAACTGTATGTTTTCCCAGTGTGGTTTTTATTTAAAATATTCCTCTGTAAAGTCAGAGGAAAAAAAAGGCTTTTTGTTAATAGATGTTTGATTCCTAAATTGCCTTTCCTTTTAAAGTAGATATGTGGAAATAATAACTGTGTGTGGCAGAGGAAAAACCCTTCAGTTCCCAGCTATACTGGGAGAGGGAAGCGCACAAGGCACACTCAGTCAGTAGGGGTGAGAGGAGTTGCCACAATCCAGCAAACAACAACAACAAAAAAAAAAAAGAAAATATCTATACAGTTTTTCAAAACAAACAGATAAACAATCTACAATGAATGGAAGAATTTGTCTATGTTGTTGGAAATACTTCTAATTTCCTCTCATCTCCTAGGTTCTGATTGAATCAAGACACATATGATCATTAAATTGATGTCTTGCTACAATGTAAGTCTGGGAATCGTAGGCATCTTTTCCCTGTGGACCCAGTCTGAACTGAACCAGTGAATGAAGTCCTGAGAGAAAAGTTGATTGTTGCTAATCGATTTGCTACTTATGCAGTAGCCGCAACTGGAATGAATGTCTGTGAAGCAGTGGCTATTTGCACACTGTTCCATTAGTTCAGTCAGAAAATGAGAAGGGCATTTAGCAGCTGAATTTATATATTACATGCTTATTAGTCTATGTCAAACCCTTAGCTTGCTGCAGAGCTCTACAGATGTGAGTCATTCCACTTCTACCCTCTGCTCACCTCGTTATGACCAAGGGAATCTCTCAGTAGCTGTAATGTAAGCCTTCATGCTGTAGCGCGTGTAGCTCCTCAACATAGTTCTTTGAGCTTGTGTTTGGAGTCCTCTCTCAGATGCATTATTTCTGAGATACTTTAGATCTCAATTGCTTGACTCATCTTGATGCATTAGAAACATCTTCCTCTTCTGTGCTGTATTGTGAAAAAGTCCTGGGAAGAAATGTCAAACCCTCCACTCAGCTGTGATGTTAGCAGGGTGCATATCTCCTTCTCTTGCAATACAGTACTTGGGCAAATCACATGAAGCAAGCCAGCATGCTGCCTCAGAGTGTCAGGTTCTGCATGTGAAACAGTAAGTACTACATCATGCAATACATTGGAAGACATAGTCTTGTCAAAGCAACCATAATATATGTACTAATATCCCTCTGAGTCATGAGCAGTTGTCGTAGCTGTCCTAATAGTGGTTGTACCGGCCACCTGCCTCTTCTACCAACACATGGACAAGTCCAAGAAATCTTCTGTTTGAAGACTTGCAGGCCAAGGACAACCAGAGATAAGCAGCCTCCAGAGGTAAGAAGCTGCTATATGGCCGATGAGCACCT
>NW_024096073.1:0-29996 GCF_016699485.2 Gallus gallus
CCCCATTACCCCCCAAAACCCCCCCAAAACCCCATTAACCCCCATTAACCCCCCCAATCCCCCCAAAACCCCCATTAACCCCCCCAAACCCCCCATTAACCCCCACTCCCTTCTTCCCCAACCCCCCCACATTACCGTAATCCCCCTAATAGAACCCCCCACGTTACCGTAATCCCCCTAATAGCACCCCCCAAACCCCCCTTAACCCCCCCAAAACCCCCCCAAAACCCCCATTAACCCCCCAAAACCCCCCAAAACCCCCATTAACCCCATTAACCCCCCAATCCCCCCCAAAACCCCCATTAAACCCCCCAAACCCCCCCATTAACCCCCACTCCCTTCTTCCCCAACCCCCCACATTACCGTAATTCCCCCTAATAGAACCGCCCCTCCCCAAGATTACCGTAATCCTCCTAATAGCACCCCCCAAAACCCCCCTTAACCCCCCCAAAACCCCCCCAAAACCCCCCATCTCCCCCCTCCCCCCCCTCCCCAGACCCCCCCCCCCCCCTTAATTAATGAACCCCCCCCCAATTAACCTCCAATTAACCCGAGCTCACCGTTGTGGCCGTACTTTTCCAGCGCCCTCCTCACCCCCCACCAAACCCCCTCAACCCCCCCTCCCACCTCCCCCAAACCCCCCAAGATTACCGTAATCCCCCTAATAGAACCCCCCCACGTTACCGTAATCCCCCTAATAGCACCCCCCAAAACCCCCATTAACCCCCCCAAACCCCCCCAAAACCCCATTAACCCCCCCATTAACCCCCCCAAAACCCCCCCAATCCCCCCCATTAACCCCCATTAAACCCCACCAATCCCCCCAAAACCCCCATTAACCCCCCCAAACCCCCCATTAACCCCCACTCCCTTCTTCCCCAACCCCCCCACATTACCGTAATCCCCCTAATAGAACCGCCCCTCCCCAAGATTACCGTAATCCTCCTAATAGCACCCCCCAAAACCCCCCAAAACCCCCCAAAACCCCCCAAAACCCCCATCTCCCCCTCCCCCCCCTCCCCCGACCCCCCCCCCTTAACTAATCACCCCCCCTCCAATTAATTAACCTCCAATTAACCCGAGCTCACCGTTGTGGCCGTACTTTTCCAGCGCCCTCCTCACCTGCTCGCCGCTCAGCCCGACGCTTTCGTTCACCCCGAAGAAAGCCAAGCATTCCTCGGCCGTTTTCGCGTGCGCGTTTTCCATCCTTAAGACCCCCCCCCCTTATTTTTGTCCCCCCCCAAAACCCCCCCAAAATCAAACGTCGACCCCTTCCGGACCCCCCCCCAAAATAAAACCCCCCCCCCTCCGGGTTTTTATAGGGGGGAAATGCCGTTCCGATACCGCCACCACCGCCGCCGCCGCCGCCCCTCCGACGGGTGGGGAATGGCACACAGGGGGGCTTATAGGGGGCGGCCCCCCCCCCCCCCCACCCCACCCCATAACCCCGACCCCTCCCCGCCCCCCCCGTTGACATGCGATGGGAACGCCCCCCTCAGCCCCATAGACATGGGAACGCCCGCCCCCCCCCCCCCCAGCCCCATAGACAGAGCAACGCCCCCCCCCCCCCCCACCCCCCCAATCCTTCTTTAGGACATAGACCCCCCCCCTTCCCCGCCCCATAGACATAGGAACGCCCCCCCCCCCTTTAGGACATGGACCCCCCCCTCAGCCCCATAGACATGGGAACGCCCGCCCCCCCCCCCCCTTCAGCCCCATAGACAGAGCAACGCCCCCCCCCCCCCCCCCACCCCCCCAATCCTTCTTTAGGACATGGACCCCCCCCCCCCCTCAGCCCCATAGACATAGGAACGCCCCCCCCCCCCTTTAGGACATGGACCCCCCCCCCCTCAGCCCATAGACAGAGCAACGCCCCCCCCCCCCCCCTCAGCCCCATAGACAGAGCAGCGCCCCCCCCCCTCCCATTCCTTCCCCCCCCCTCAGCCCCATAGACAGAGCAACGCCCCCCCCCCTCAGCCCCATAGACATAGGAACGCCCCCCCCCCTTTAGGACACGGACCCCCCCCATTCCTTCCCCCCCCCCCCCCTCAGCCCCATAGACATAGGACCCCCCCCTCCCCGCCCCATAGACATAGGACCCCCCCCCCTCCCCGCCCCATAGACATAGGAACCCCCCCCCTCAGCCCCATAGACATAGGAACGCCCCCCCCCCTTTAGGACACGTCCCCCCCCCCCCCCCATCCCTTCCCCCCCCTTCAGCCCCATAGACATAGGAACGCCCCCCCCCCATTTAGGACACGGACCCCCCCCCAAGTCCTCATTTAGGACACGTCCCCCCCCCCCCCCATTCCTTCCCCCCCCCCTTCAGCCCCATAGACAGAGCAACGCCCCCCCCCTTCAGCCCCATAGACAGAGCAGCGCCCCCCCCCCCAGTCCTCATTTAGGACACGCCCCCCCCCCCCCATTCCTTCCCCCCCCCCTCAGCCCCATAGACATAGGAACGCCCCCCCCCCCTCAGCCCCATAGACAGAGCAGCGCCCCCCCCCCTCCCATTCCTTCCCCCCCCCTCAGCCCCATAGACAGAGCAGCGCCCCCCCCCCCCCCCCCCCAATCCTCATTTAGGAAACGCCCCCCCCCATTCCTTTCCCCCCCCCCCCTTCAGCCCCATAGACAGAGCAACGCCCCCCCCCATCAGCCCCATAGACATGGGAACGCCCCCCCCCCCCTTCAGCCCCATAGACAGAGCAGCGCCCCCCCCCCCCCCCCCCCAGTCCTCATTTAGGACACGCCCCCCCCCCCATTCCTTCCCCCCCCATTCCTTCCCCCCCCCTTCAGCCCCATAGACAGAGCAGCGCCCCCCCCCCCCATTCCTTCCCCCCCCTCCCCCTCCCACCTCAGCCCCATAGACATAGGACCCCCCCCCCCTCAGCCCCATAGACATAGGAACGCCCCCCCCCCCCCCCCCATTCCTTCCCCCCCCCCCCTTCAGCCCCATAGACAGAGCAACGCCACCCCCCCTTCAGCCCCATAGACATGGGAACGCCCCCCCCCCCCTTCAGCCCCATAGACATGGGAACGCCTCCCCCCTTCAGCCCCATAGACATAGGAACGCCCCCCCCCCATTTAGGACATGGACCCCCCCCCCCCCATTCCTCCTTTAGGACACGGACCCCCCCCCCCTTCAGCCCCATAGACAGAGCAGCGCCCCCCCCCCCCCCCCCCAATCCTCATTTAGGAAACGCCCCCCCCCCATTCCTTTCCCCCCCCCCCCCTTCAGCCCCATAGACAGAGCAACGCCCCCCCCCATCAGCCCCATAGACATGGGAACGCCCCCCCCCCCCTTCAGCCCCATAGACAGAGCAGCGCCCCCCCCCCCCCCCCCCCAGTCCTCATTTAGGACACGCCCCCCCCCCCCATTCCTTCCCCCCCCCATTCCTTCCCCCCCCCTTCAGCCCCATAGACAGAGCAGCGCCCCCCCCCCCCATTCCTTCCCCCCCCTCCCCCTCCCACCTCAGCCCCATAGACATAGGACCCCCCCCCCCTCAGCCCCATAGACATAGGAACGCCCCCCCCCCCCCCCATTCCTTCCCCCCCCCCCTTCAGCCCCATAGACAGAGCAACGCCACCCCCCCTTCAGCCCCATAGACATGGGAACGCCCCCCCCCCCCTTCAGCCCCATAGACATGGGAACGCCTCCCCCCCTTCAGCCCCATAGACATAGGAACGCCCCCCCCCCATTTAGGACATGGACCCCCCCCCCCCCATTCCTCCTTTAGGACACGGACCCCCCCCCCCTTCAGCCCCATAGACAGAGCAGCGCCCCCCCCCCCCCCCCCAATCCTCATTTAGGAAACGCCCCCCCCCCATTCCTTTCCCCCCCCCCCCCTTCAGCCCCATAGACAGAGCAACGCCCCCCCCCATCAGCCCCATAGACATGGGAACGCCCCCCCCCCCCTTCAGCCCCATAGACAGAGCAGCGCCCCCCCCCCCCCCCAATCCTCATTTAGGACACGCCCCCCCCCCATTCCTTCCCCCCCCCCCTTCAGCCCCATAGACATAGGAACGCCCCCCCCCCTTTAGGACACGGACCCCCCCCCCAAGTCCTCATTTAGGACACGGACCCCCCCCTCCCCCCCCCCTTCACCCCATAACCCCGACCCCTCCCCGCCCCCCCGTTGACATGCGATGGGAACGCCCCCCCCCCCCCTTCAGCCCCATAGACAGAGCAACGCCCCCCCCCCCCCTCAGCCCCATAGACAGAGCAACGCCCCCCCCCCCCCCCCCCACCCCCCCAATCCTTCTTTAGGACACGGACCCCCCCCCCCCCTCAGCCCCATAGACATAGGAACGCCCCCCCCCCTTTAGGACACGTCCCCCCCCCCTCCCCTTCCTTCCCCCCCCCCATCAGCCCCATAGACATAGGAATCCCCCCCCCCCAAGTCCTCCTTTAGGACACGGACCCCCCCCCCCCTTCCGCCCCATAGACATAGGAACGCCCCCCCCCCATTTAGGACACGGACCCCCCCCCCATTCCCCCATTAGGACGTGGCCCCCCCCCCTCCCCGCCCCATAGACATAGGAACGCCCCTCCCCCCCCCCCCCTTCCTTATAGTGAGAATCGCTGTGGGTCTTTTAGGGTCGCTCAGAGACCCGAATGCGACCCCCAATGGGACCCCCAATGGGACCCCCCCCATAGGACCCAGAGACCCCCAATGGGACCCCCATAAGACCCAGAGACCCCCAATGGGACCCCCAATGGGACCCCTCCCCCTATAAGACCCAGAGACCCCAATGGGACCCCTATATGACCCGGAGACCCCCAATGGGACCCCCATAAGACACAGAGACCCCCATTGGGACCCCCAATGGGACCCCTCCCCCTGTAGGACCCAGAGACCCCAATGGGACCCCCATAAGACCCAGAGACCCCCAATGGGACCCCCAATGGGACCCCCATAAGACACAGAGACCCCAATGGGACCCCCAATGGGACCCCTCCCCCTATAGGACCCAGAGACCCCCAATGGGACCCCCATAAGACCCAGAGACCCCCAATGGGACCCCCAAATGGGACCCCCATAAGACCCAGAGACCCCCAATGGGACCCCTATATGACCCAGAGACCCCAATGGGACCCCTATAAGACACAGAGACCCCCAATGGGACCCCCAATGGGACCCCTATAAGACACAGAGACCCCCAATGGGACCCCCAATGGGACCCGCAATGGGACCCCTTCCCCTATAAGACCCAGAGACCCCAATGGGACCCCCATAAGACCCAGAGACCCCAATGGGACCCCCAAATGGGACCCCTATAAGACCCAGAGACCCCAATGGGACCCCTATATGACCCAGAGACCCCCAATGGGACCCCCATAAGGCCCAGAGATCCCCAATGGGACCCCCAATGGGACCCCTCCCCCTATAAGACCCAAAGACCCCCAATGGGACCCCCAAAATGGGACCCCCCCCAATGAGACCCAGAGACCCCCAATGGGACCCCCAGGGGGACCCCCCCAATGGGACCCCCCCCCAAATGAGACCCAATGACCCCCAATGACCCCCAATGGGACCCCCAAAATTGGACAACCCCCTCAAAATGGAACCCAATGACCCCCAATGGGACCCAATGACCCCCAATGGGACCCCCCCCAATAGGACCCCCCCAATGCCCCCCCCCCAAAATGGGACCCAACGACCCCCAATGGGACCCCCCCCAAAATGGAACCCAATGACCCCCAATGGGACCCCCAAAATGGGACCCCCCCCAAATGGGACCCAACGACCCCCAATGGGACCCCCCCAAAGCCCCCCTCCAAAATGACCCCCAAAGTGCCCCCCCCCCAAAACGCCCCCCCAAAGCGACCCCCCCAAAATGACCCCCATTGATGTCCCCCCCCCAAAGCGACCCCCCCAAAGGGACCCCCCAATTCCCCCCCCCCAAAGCGACCCCCCCAAAATGACCCCCATTGATGTCCCCCCCCCAAAGTGACCCCCCCAAAGTGACCCCCAATTCCCCCCCCAAAAGCGACCCCCCCAAAGTGACCCCCAAAGGGACCCCCCTAATGGGACCCCCCCCAAAGCGACCCCCAACGGTGCCCCCCCCAAAGTGACCCCCAATTCCCCCCCCACTTTGGCCCCCCCAAAACGCCCCCCAAAGTGACCCCCCAAAGTGACCCCCATTGATGTCCCCCCCCCAAAGTGACCCCCAATTCCCCCCCCCAAAGCGACCCCCCAAAGGGACCCCCAATTCCCCCCCCCCCAAAGCGCCCCCCCCAAAGCGACCCCCCCAAAATGACCCCCAACGGTGTCCCCCCCAAAGCGACCCCCCCAAAGTGACCCCCAATTCCCCCCCCCAAAGCGACCCCCCCAAAGTGACCCCCAACGGTGTCCCCCCCCAACGACCCCCCCAAAGTGACCCCCAATTCCCCCCCCCCCAAAGCGACCCCCCCAAAGTGACCCCCCCCAAAGGGACCCCCAATTCCCCCCCCCCAAAGCGACCCCCCCAAAGTGACCCCCAAAGTGCCCCCCCCAACGTTTCCCCCCCCCCAAAACGACCCCCCCAAAGTGACCCCCAACGTTTCCCCCCCCCAAAGAGACCCCCCAAAGGGACCCCCAAAGTGCCCCCCCAAAGGGACCCCCCCCAAAGCGACCCCCCCAAAGTGACCCCCAAAGGGACCCCCCCAATGGGACCCCCCCCCAAAGGGACCCCCAATTTCCCCCCCCCAAAACGCCCCCCCCAAAGCGACCCCCCCAAAATGACCCCCAACGGTGTCTCCCATTGATGTCCCCCCCCAAAGCGACCCCCCCAAAGTGACCCCCAATTCCCCCCCCCCAAAGCGACCCCCCCCCAAAGCGACCCCCAAAGGGACCCCCCTAATGGGACCCCCCCCAAAGCGACCCCCCCAAAGCGACCCCCCCAAAGGGACCCCCAATTCCCCCCCCCCCAAAGCGACCCCCCCAAAGCGACCCCCCCAAAATGACCCCCAATTCCCCCCCCCCCCAAAGGACCCCCCCAAAGTGCCCCCCCCAAAGTGACCCCCAACGGTGTCGTCGTCCCCCACAGCCCCCCCAAAGTGACCCCCAAAGTGCCCCCCCCAAAGCGACCCCCAATTCCCCCCCCCAAAGTGACCCCCAAAGCGACCCCCCCCAAAACGTCCCCCCCAAAGCGACCCCCCCAAAGGGACCCCCAATTCCCCCCCCCCAAAGTGACCCCCAACGGTGTCCCCCCCCCCAACGACCCCCCCAAAGTGACCCCCAATTCCCCCCCCCCAAAGCGACCCCCCAAAGTGCCCCCCCCAAAGTGCCCCCCCCAAAGGGACCGCCCCCAAAGTGACCCCCAAAGTGCCCCCCCCAAAGCGACCCCCCCAAACGCCCCCCCCAAAATGACCCCCAATGGGACCCCCCCCCCCCCAAAGTGACCCCCAACGGTGTCCCCCCCCCCAAAGCGACCCCCCCAAAGGGACCCCCCCAAAGGGACCCCCAATTCCCCCCCCCCCCTTCGCCCCCCCCCGATGTCCCCATTGGGGTCACCTCCACCCCCCCCCCCCAAAGTGACCCCCAATTCCCCCCCCCCAAAGCGACCCCCCCAAAGGGACCCCCAATTCCCCCCCCCCCCCCCCCCTTCGCCCCCCCCCGATGTCCCCATTGGGGTCACCTCCGCCCCCCCCCCCCCAAAGTGACCCCCCCAAAATGACCCCCAAAGCGACCCCCCCAAAGGGACCCCCCTAATGGGACCCCCCCCAAAGGGACCCCCCCCAAAGGGACCCCCAATTCCCCCCCCCCCCCTTCGCCCCCCCCCGATGTCCCCATTGGGGTCACCTCCGCCCCCCCCCCCCCCCCAAAGTGACACCCGAGGTGTCCCCCCCCTCCCCCCCCCCCCCCCGGGGTTATTTCTGGCCCTGATGGACAGGCGGGGATGGGGCGCTGTGGGGCACAGCTGTGGGGCTGGGATCTATGGGGCGCTATGGGGCTGGGAGCTATGGGGCGCTATGGGGCTGGGATCTATGGGGCGCTATGGGGGCAGAGCTATGGGGCTGGGATCTATGGGGCGCTGTGGGGCTGGGATCTATGGGGCTGGGAGCTATGGGGCTGGGAGCTATGGGGCTGGGAGCTATGGGGCGCTGTGGGGCTGGGAGCTATGGGGCTGGGAGCTATGGGGCGCTATGGGGGCACAGCTATGGGGCTGGGAGCTATGGGGCGCTGTGGGCTGGGATCTATGGGGCTGGGAGCTGTGGGGCTGGGAGCTATGGGGCGCTATGGGGCTGGGAGCTATGGGGCGCTGTGGGGCTGGGAGCTATGGGGCTGGGAGCTATGGGGCGCTATGGGGGCACAGCTATGGGGCTGGGAGCTATGGGGCGCTGTGGGCTGGGATCTATGGGGCTGGGAGCTATGGGGCGCTGTGGGGCTGGGATCTATGGGGCTGGGAGCTGTGGGGCTGGGAGCTATGGGGCGCTATGGGGCTGGGAGCTATGGGGCGCTGTGGGGCTGGGAGCTATGGGGCTGGGAGCTATGGGGCGCTATGGGGGCACAGCTATGGGGCTGGGATCTATGGGGCGCTGTGGGGCGCTATGGGGCACAGCTATGGGGCTGGGATCTATGGGGCGCTGTGGGGCAGAGCTATGGGGCTGGGATCTATGGGGCTGGGAGCTATGGGGCGCTATGGGGGCACAGCTGTGGGGCTGGGATCTATGGGGCGCTATGGGGCTGGGAGCTATGGGGCGCTGTGGGGCTGGGATCTATGGGGCGCTATGGGGGCAGAGCTATGGGGCTGGGATCTATGGGGCTGGGAGCTATGGGGCTGGGAGCTATGGGGCGCTGTGGGGCTGGGATCTATGGGGCGCTGTGGGGCACAGCTGTGGGGCTGGGATCTATGGGGCTGGGAGCTATGGGGCTGGGATCTATGGGGCTGGGATCTATGGGGCGCTGTGGGGCACAGCTATGGGGCTGGGAGCTATGGGGCGCTGTGGGGCTGGGAGCTATGGGGCTGGGAGCTATGGGGCGCTGTGGGGCACAGCTATGGGGCTGGGATCTATGGGGCTGGGAGCTATGGGGCTGGGAGCTATGGGGCGCTGTGGGGCTGGGAGCTATGGGGCTGGGAGCTATGGGGCGCTATGGGGGCACAGCTATGGGGCTGGGAGCTATGGGGCGCTGTGGGCTGGGATCTATGGGGCTGGGAGCTATGGGGTGCTGTGGGGCTGGGATCTATGGGGCTGGGAGCTGTGGGGCTGGGAGCTATGGGGCGCTATGGGGCTGGGAGCTATGGGGCGCTGTGGGGCTGGGAGCTATGGGGCTGGGAGCTATGGGGCGCTATGGGGGCACAGCTATGGGGCTGGGATCTATGGGGCGCTGTGGGGCGCTATGGGGCACAGCTATGGGGCTGGGATCTATGGGGCGCTGTGGGGCAGAGCTATGGGGCTGGGATCTATGGGGCTGGGAGCTATGGGGCGCTATGGGGGCACAGCTATGGGGCTGGGATCTATGGGGCGCTGTGGGGCTGGGAGCTATGGGGCACAGCTATGGGGCTGGGATCTATGGGACGCTGTGGGGCGCTGTGGGGCACAGCTGTGGGGCTGGGAGCTATGGGGCGCTGTGGGGCAGAGCTATGGGGCTGGGAGCTATGGGGCTGGGAGCTATGGGGCGCTGTGGGGCGCTGTGGGCACCGTGGGGCACTGTGAGGCTGGGATCTATGGGGCACTGTGGGGCGCTGTGGGGCAGTGCTATGGGGCTGGGAGCTATGGGGCACTGTGGGGCAGAGCTATGGGGCTGGGATCTATGGGGCGCTGTGGGGCACTCTGGGGCTGAGATCTATGGGGTGCTGTGGGGCACTGTGGGGCAGAGCTATGGGGCTGGGATCTATGGGGTGCTGTGGGGCTGGGATCTATGGGGCGCTGTGGGGCAGAGCCATGGGGCTGGGATCTATGGGGTGCTGTGGGGCAGAGCTATGGCTGCCCCATAGCTGCCCCATAGCACCCCTTAGAGGCCCCATGGCTGCCCCATAGAACCCCATAGAGACCCCACGGCTGCCCCATAGCGCCCCATAGAGACCCCATGGCTGCCCCATAGCGCCCCATAGAGATCCCATAGTCTGCCCCATAGCAGCCCCATAGCGCCCCACAAAGACCCCACAGTGACCCATAGAAACCCCACGGTGACCCACAACGACCCCACCTCTGCCCCACAGCGGCCCCATAGCAGTTATGGGGCGGGGGGGGGGGGACGACACATTGGGGGCCGTGTCCTCGCCGTGGGGTCGCCGGGGGTCACGGGACCCCCCCTGTGGGTCCCCCCCTTCTCACCCTCCCCAAAGGTGTGGGGCTGCCCCATAGCGGGGGGGCGGGGGGGGGTGTAGGGTTACTGCCCCCTAAGCTGCAGCACCTGCTGTGGCTCAGCTCTGCTTACCGAAGGGGGGCGGGGGGGGGGGATGACACGGAGGGGGGGGGGGGGGGCTGCCCCATAGCCCTGCCCCATAGATCCTCATCTCACCCTGCCCCATAACCCCCTGTCCTATAGCCCTGCCCCATAGCCCTGCCCCATAGATCCTCATCTCACCCTGCCCTGCCCCATAGATCCCCATCCCACCCTGCCCTGCCCCATAGATCCTCATCTCACCCTGCCCCATAACCCCCTGTCGTATAGCCCTGCCCCATAGCCCTGCCCCATAGATCTTCATCTCACCCTGCCCCATAGATCCTCATCTCACCCTGCCCTGCCCCATAGATCCCCATCCCACCCTGCCCTGCCCCATAGATCCTCATCTCACCCTGCCCCATAACCCCCTGTCCTATAGCCCTGCCCCATAGCCCTGCCCCATAGATCCTCATCTCACCCTGCCCCATAGATCCTCATCTCACCCTGCCCTGCCCCATAGATCCTCATCTCACCCGGCCGCATAGCCCTGCCCCATAGCCCTGCCCCATAGATCCTCATCTCACCCTGCCCCATAACCCCCTGTCCTATAGCCCTGCCCCATAGCCCTGCCCCATAGATCCTCATCTCACCCTGCCCTGCCCCATAGATCCCCATCCCACCCTGCCCTGCCCCATAGATCCTCATCTCACCCTGCCCCATAACCCCCTGTCGTATAGCCCTGCCCCATAGCCCTGCCCCATAGATCTTCATCTCACCCTGCCCCATAGATCCTCATCTCACCCTGCCCTGCCCCATAGATCCCCATCCCACCCTGCCCTGCCCCATAGATCCTCATCTCACCCTGCCCCATAACCCCCTGTCGTATAGCCCTGCCCCATAGCCCTGCCCCATAGATCTTCATCTCACCCTGCCCCATAGATCCTCATCTCACCCTGCCCTGCCCCATAGATCCTCATCTCACCCGGCCGCATAGCCCTGCCCCATAGCCCTGCCCCATAGATCCTCATCTCACCCTGCCCCATAGCCCTGCCCCATAGATCCTCATCTCACCCTGCCCCATAGCCCTGCCCCATAGATCCTCATCTCACCCTGCCCCATAGCCCTGCCCCATAGATCCTCATCTCACCCTGCCTCATAGCCCTGCCCCATAGATCCTCATCTCACCCTGCCCCATAGCCCTGCCCCATAGCCCTGCCCCATAGATCCTCATCTCACCCTGCCCCATAGCCCTGCCCCATAGCCCTGCCCCATAGATCCTCATCTCACCCTGGCCCCATAACCCTGCCCCATAGTCCTCCCCTCCTGCCCCATAGCAGCCCCCCCGCCCCATAACTGCCCCATAGCCCCCCCTTCCTGCCCCATAGCCCCCCCTTCCTGCCCCATAGCACCCCCCTCCTGCCCCATAGCTGCCCCATAGCCCCCCATAACTACCCCATAACCCCCCCCCCTCCTGCCCCATAGCACCCCCCCACCCCATAGCCCCCCCCCCGCCCCACAGCTACCCAATAGCTACCCCATAGCCACCCCTTCCTGCCCCATAGCTGCCCCATAGCTGCCGCATAGCCCCCCCCTTCTGCCCCATAGCCACCCCCTCCTGCCCCATAGCAACCCCCCGCCCCATAACTGCCCCATAGCAACCCCCCTCCTGCCCCATAGCCCCTCGCTCCTGCCCCATAGCTACACCATAGCCCCCCCCCACCCCATAGGCCCCCCCCCTCCTGCCCCATAGCCCCCCCCCGCCCCATAGCTGCCCCATAGCTGCCCCATAGCGGTGCCCTGGGGGGGGGGGGGGGGTTGAGGGCGAACGGCTTTGGCCCTATATGGACATGGGCCCAAAATAGAGCCCCCATAGGGGGGGGGGGGACAGGTGGGGGGGGGGGCGGAGCCTCAGCCCCACAGCTGCTGCCCCCCCCCGTGGGGAGACGTTGGGGGGGGGGGCGGGGGGGATAAAAGGGTCCGAACGGCCCCAAAACGGCCCCAAAATGGCCCTAAATGGGGGGAAATGGACCCAAATGGCCCTAAATGGGGGGAAATGGACCCAAAATGGGGGAAATGGGGGTGAATTGACCCCAAAATGGCCCTAAATGGGGGGAAATGGGCCCCAAATGGCCCTAAATGGGGGAAAATGGACCTAAATTGTGGGGAAATGGGCCCCAAATGGCCCTAAATGGGGGGAAATGGGACCAAAATGGTCCTAAATGGGGTGAATGGACCCCAAATGGGAGGAATTGACCCCAAAATGGTCCTAAATGGGGGGAAAAGGACCCCAAATGGCCCCAAATTGAGGTGAATGGAGCCCAAAATGGCCCTAAATGGGGGGAAATGGGCCCAAAATGGCCCTAAATGGGGGAAATGTACCCAAAATGGGGGAAATGGGGGTGAATGGACCCAAAATGGCCCTAAATGGGGGAAATGGGCCCAAAATGGCCCTAAATGGGGGAAATGGACCCAAAATGGCCCCAAATTGGGGTGAATGGACCCAAAATGGTCCCAAATGGGGGGAAATGGGCCCAAAAATGGCCCTAAATGGGGGGAAATGTACCCAAAATAGGGGGAAATGGACCCCAAATGGCCCTAAATGGGGGGAAATGAACCCAAATCGGGGTGAATTGACCCCAAAATGGCCCTAAATGGGGGGAAATGGACCCCAAAATGGCCCTAAATGGGGGGAAATGGACCCCAAATGGGAGGAATTGACCCCAAAATGGGGAGAAATGGGCCCAAAATGGCCCTAAATGGGGGAAAATGGCCCTAAATGGGGGGAAATGGGCCCCAAATGGCCCTAAATGGGGGGGAATTGACCCCAAAATGGCCCTAAATGGGGGAAATGGACCCAAAATGGGGGGAATTGACCCCAAAATGGGGAGAAATGGGCCCAAAATGGCCCTAAATGGGGGAAATGGGCCCAAAATGGCCCTAAATGGGGGGAAATGGACCCCAAATGGACCCAAAATGGTGGGAATGGACCCAAATTGGGGGGAATTGACCCCAAAATGGGGAGAAATGGGCCCAAAATGGCCCTAAATGGGGGGAAATGGACCCCAAATGACCCTAAATGGGGGGAAATGGACCCAAATGGCCCTAAATGGGGGGAAATGCACCCAAATGGGAGGAATTGACCCCAAAATGGGGGGAAATGGGCCCAAAATGGCCATAAATGGGGGAAATGGACCCCAAATGGCCCTAAATGGGGGGAAATGGACCCCGAATGACCCTAAATGGGGAGAAATGGGCCCCAAATGGCTCTAAATGGGGGGAAATGGGACCAAAATGGCCCTAAATGGGGGGAAATGGTCCCAAAAGGGGGAAAACGGGCACAAAATGGCCCTAAATGGGGGAAAATGGACCCCAAATGGCCCTAAATTGGGGGAAATGGACCCAAAATGGACCCAAAATGGGGGGAAATGGACCCAAATGGGAGGAAATGACCCCAAAATGGGGAGAAATGGGACCAAAATGGCCATAAATGGGGGAAAACGGACCCAAAATGGCCCTAAATGGGGGGAAATGGACCCAAATTGGGGGGAATTGACCCCAAAATGGCCCTAAATGGGGGGAAATAGACCCAAAATGGCCCCAAATGGGGAAAGTGACCCCAAAATGGCCCCAAATTGGGGGAAATGGACCCAAAAGGGGGAAATTGGGGTGAATGGACCCCAAAATGGCCCTAAATGGGGGGAAATGGACCCAAAAGGGGGAAATGGGGGTGAATTGACCCCAAAATGGCTATAAATGGGGGGAAAAGGACCCCAAATGGCCCAAAATGGGGGAAATGGACCCCAAAATGTCCCTAAATGGGGGGAAATGGGCCCCAAATGGCCCTAAATGGGGGAAATGGGCCCAAAATGGCCCTAAATGGGGGGAAATGGGACCAAAATGACCCTAAATGGGGGGAAATGGACCCCAAAATTGGGGGAAATGGGACCCAAATGGCCCTAAATGGGGGGATATGGGGTGAATTGACCCCAAAATTGCCCTAAATGGGGGGAAATGGGCCCAAAATGGCCCTAAATCGGGGGAAATGAACCCAAATTGGGGGGAATTGACCCTAAATGGCCCCAAATTGGGGTGAATGGAGCCCAAAATGGCCCTAAATGGGGGGAAATGGACCCCAAATGGGAGGAATTGACCCAAAATTGGGGGAAATGGACCCAAAATGGCCCTAAATGGGGGGAAATGGCCCCCAAAATTGGGGGAAATGGGACCCAAATGGCCCTAAATTGGGGGATATGGGGTGAATTGACCCCAAAATGGCCCTAAATGGGGGGAAATGGACCCAAAATGGCCCCAAATTGGGAAATGACCCCAAAATGCACCAAAACCGCCCCAAATTGACCCAGAATTGGCCCCAAATCCACCCCCAGAAAACCCCAAATGCCCCAAAATCAGCCCTAAAACCCCAAATTGCCCCCAAATGCCCCAAAATCGACCCTAAAAACCCCAAATTGCCCCCAAATGGCCCCAAAATTGGCCCTAAAAACCCCACATTGCCCCCAAATGCCCCAAAATCGGCCCTAAAAACCCCAAATTGCCCCCAAATGCCCCAAAATCGACCCTAAAAAACCCGAATTGACCCAAATTGACCCCAAAATCAGTCCTAAAAACCCCCAAATTGCCCTCAAATGCCCCAAAATCGGCCCTAAAAACCCCAAATTGCCCCCAAATGCCCCAAAATCGGCCCTAAAAACCCCAAATTGCCCCCAAATGGCCCCAAAATCGGCCCTAAAAACCCCAAATTGCCCCCAAATGCCCCAAAATCGGCCCTAAAAACCCCAAATTGCCCCCAAATGCCCCAAAATCGACCCTAAAAAACCCAAATTGACCCAAATTGACCCCAAAATCAGTCCTAAAAACCCCCAAATTGCCCTCAAATGCCCCAAAATCGGCCCTAAAAACCCCAAATTGCCCCCAAATGCCCCAAAATCGGCCCTAAAAACCCCAAATTGCCCCCAAATGGCCCCAAAATTGGCCCTAAAAACCCCACATTGCCCCCAAATGCCCCAAAATCGGCCCTAAAAACCCCAAATTGCCCCCAAATGCCCCAAAATCGACCCTAAAAAACCCAAATTGACCCAAATTGACCCCAAAATCAGTCCTAAAAACCCCCAAATTGCCCTCAAATGCCCCAAAATCGGCCCTAAAAACCCCAAATTGCCCCCAAATGCCCCAAAATCGGCCCTAAAATCCCCAAATTGCCCCCAAATGCCCCAAAATCGGCCCTAAAAACCCCAAATTGCCCCCAAATGCCCCAAAATCAGCCCTAAAAACACCAAATTGACCCAAAATGACCCCAAAACAGCCCTAAAAACCCCAAATTGCCCTCAAATGCCCCAAAATCAGCCCTAAAAACCCAAAATTGACCCAAAATGCCCCAAAATCAGCCCTAAAAACCCCAAATTGCCCTCAAATGCCCCAAAATCAGCCCTAAAAACCCAAAATTGACCCAAAATGCCCCAAAATCAGCCCTAAAAACCCCAAATTGCCCTAAATTGACCCCAAATTGACCCAAACTGACCCAAATTGCCTCAAAATCGGCCCTAAAAACCCCAAATTGCCCCCAAATGACCCCAAAATCAGCCCTAGAAACACCAAATTGCCCCAAATTGACCCCAAATGCCCCAAATCAGCCCTAAAAACACCAAATTGACACAAAATGACCCCAAAATCGGCCCTAAAAATCCCCAAATGCCCCCAAATACCCCCAAAACGGCCCTAAAAACACCAAATTGCCCCCAAATGCCCCAAAATCGGCCCTAATAACCCCAAATTGCCCCCAAATGCCCCAAAATCAACCCTAAAAAACCCCAAATTGCCCTCAAATGCCCCCAAATCGGCCCTAAAAACCCCAAATTGCCCCCAAATGCCCCAAAATCGGCCCTAAAAACCCCAAATTGCCCCCAAATGCCCCAAAATCAGCCCTAAATAATCCCCAAATTTGCCCCCAAATAATCCCCAAATGGCCCAAAATGGCCCCAAATAACCCCAAAATTGCCCGAAATGGCCCCAAATATCTTCAAAATCACCCCAAATAACCCCAAAATTGCCCCCAAATAACCCCAAAATTGCCCCAAATGGTCCCAAATAACCCCAAAACCGCCCTGAAATAACCCCAAAATTGCCCCAAATTTGCCCCAAAATGACCCCAAAATTGCCCAAAAATGGCCCCAAATAACCCCAAAACCGCCCGCAAATAACCCCAAAATTGCCCCAAATGACCCCAAATTGCCCCAAATTTGTCCCCAAATAACCCCAAAATTGCCCAAAATGGTCCCAAATAGCCCAAAACCGCCCTGAAATACCCCCAAATTGCCCCAAATAACCCCAAAACCGCCCCCAAATAACCCCAAATTTGCCCCCAAATAACCCCAAAATCAGCCCTAAATAATCCCCAAATTTGCCCCCAAATAACCCCAAAATGGCCCCAAATAACCCCAAAATTGCCCGAAATGGCCCCAAAATGGCCCAAATGGCCCCAAATAACCCCCAAATAACCCCAAAATTGCCCCAAATAACCCCAAAATGGCCCAAATGGCCCCAAATAACCCCCAAATAACCCCAAAATTGCCCCAAATAACCCCAAAATTGCCCCAAATGGTCCCAAATAACCCCACCCCCCCCCCCCCCCCTGAATAACCCCAAAATTACCCCCAAATGACCCCAAAAACAGCCCCAAATATTTCGGGTTCATTTTGGAGCTTTTCTTTGAAAATTGCACTTCTGTACAAACGGCGCTTTTACCGATTTTGGGGTTTTTTGCCTTTTTTTTGGGGGGGGGGGGGGGGTTCAATTTTTGGGGTGGAAAATAAAGAAATTGGGACCCAACGCTGCTGTGGTTTTGTGGGGAGATCCCATAATCCGGGATTATGGTCCTTAATCCGGGATTAGAGAGCCTTAATCTGGGATTACAGCCCATAATATGGGATTAGAGACCCTTAATATGGGATTACAGCCCATAATATGGGATTAGAGACCCTTAATCTGGGATTAGAGACCATAATATGGGATTAGAGAGCCTTAATCTGGGATTAGAGACCATAATATGGGATTAGGGACCCTTAATCTGGGATTACAGCCCATAATATGGGATTAGGGACCCTTAATCTGGGATTGCAGCCCATAATATGGGATTAGAGACCCTTAATCTGGGATTGCAGCCCATAATATGGGATTAGAGAGCCTTAATCTGGGATTGCAGCCCATAATATGGGATTAGAGAGCCTTAATCTGGGATTACAGCCTATAATATGGGATTAGGAACTCTTAACCTGGGATTACAGACCATAATACGGGATTAGAGAGCCTTAATCTGGGATTACAATCCATAATGTGGGATTAGAGAGCCTTAATATGGGATTAGGGACCCTTAATCTGGGATTGCAGTCCATAATATGGGATTAAAGGCCCTTAGTACGGGATTAGAGAGCCTTTATCTGGGATTACAGTCTATAATGTGGGATTAGAGAGCCTTAATATGGGATTAGAGGCCCATAATATGGGATTAGAGTCCCGTAATCCTATATTACAGACCTACTATGTAAGGAAACCCCATAATCTGGCATTGCAATCCCCTAATCCCACATTGAAGACCAATAATATGGGGATACACCCCATAATACAAGACTACAGTGCCGTAATTCCTAATGGGAGTCCCAGAACCCGAGATTAGAGGCCCATAATCTGGGGGAAACCCCATAATCTGGGATTGCGATCCCCTAATCCCATATTAGAGACCCATAATATGGGATTAGACCTCCATAATCTGGGATGGGAGTCCCAAAAGATGGGATTAGAGGCCTATAGATTCAGATTAGAGGCCCATAATCTCAGATTAGGGATCCACACTCCGAGGGATCCCCATAATCCGGGATTCAGTCTCATAATCCGGACGTAGTGTTTTATAATCCAGATTTAGTGTGCCATAATCCAGGGAATGCCATAATCTGGGGCTGAACCCCGAAATCCAGGGATGAAATGACCATAATCCCATGGGGGGGTCCCCCTAATCTGCATTTGGAGTCACAGAAACCAGGAGGACCCCGTAATCTGGGAATGGTGCACCCATAATCTGGGATTGGAGCCCCACAGTCCAAAGGGGGGGGCTCGTAATCCAGGAGGATCCCATAATCCAGCTTTGTAGTGTTCATAATCCAGAGTGAGGCCCATAATCCAGCTTTGTAGTGTTCATAATCCACAGTGAGGCCCCATAATCCAGGGGCCTCTTCATAATCTGGGCTTGGGCTGCCCATAATCCGGGTGCAAATACCCATAATCCGGGGGGGGGGGGGATGCCCTTTATCGAGAAGATGGATGGATAATCCAGGAGTATCCTCATAATCCGGGTTGAGATGCCCATAATCTGGGTTGGGGTGTCCATAATCCAGGGTGTGACCCCATAATCCGGATTGGGGTGCCCATAATCCGGGTTGAGATGCCCATAATCCGGGTTGGAGTGCCCATAATCCAGGGTGTGACCCCATAATCCCGGTTGAGGTGCCCATAATCCGGGTTGAGATGCCCATAATCCGGGTTGGAGTGCCCATAATCCAGGGTGTGAGCCCATAATCTAAGTTGAGATGCCCATAATCCGGGTTGGGGGGCCCATAATCCGGGTTGAGATGCCCATAATCCGGGTTGGAGTGCTCATAATCCAGGGTGTGACCCCATAATCCGGATTGGGGCGCCCATAATCCAGGGTGTGACCCCACAATCCGGGATGTGGGCCCATAATCCAGAGTGTGATCCCATAATCCAGGTTGAGATGCCCATAATCCAGGGTGTGACGCCATAATCCAGGTTGGGGTGCCCATAATCTGGGATGTGGGTGCGTAATCCAGAGCGTGATCCCATAATCCAGCTTGAAATGCCCATAATCCAGGTTGGAGTGCCCATAATCTGAGCTGTGAGCCCATAATCCGCGTTGAGGTGCCCATAATCCAGAGCAGGGACCCCATAATCCAGGATTAGCTCCCCATAATCTGGCTGGAGGCCCCCCTACGGGAGGTGCTCGGCCCTATGAGATGACGGAGAGGTAACGGGGAGGGGGGGGGGTCATCAGTGTGACCCCATCCCGGGATTAGGATATGTGGGATTAGGGGATTATGGGATTATGGGGGGACGGCACTCACTCGGGGGGGGCATCACAGCGGCTGCCGGAGCGCTCCCGGCCTGGGGGGGGCGTCCCGTGGTAATCTGGGGGGGGTGAACGGGTCGTAATCCTAATCTGAATCCCATCATTCCACTTAATCCCATAATCCCGCCTAAGCACCCGGACTCAAATATCCCCATAATTCATCTTAATCCCACACTTCCAGCCCCATGTAGCCCTCTAATCCCATCTCCCCACATCCTACAACCCCATAGCCCTATAATCCCACAACCCAACCACCCCATAAACCCATAATCCCACAACCGATGACCCCATAATCCCATAATCCCACCTCCCCACACCCCCATAGTCTGCATAATACCACCCCCCACATCCCAAAAACCCCATAATCTCATAATCCCACAGCCGATAACCCCATAAGCCCATAATCCCACCTCCCCACACCCCCGTAACCCGCATAATCCCACCCCCCACATCCCAAACACCCCATAACCTCATAATCCCACACCCCACGATCCCCCAAATCCCACCCCCTGCCCCCCGAACACCCCCATAACCCACACAATCCCACTCCCAGCATCCCAAAGACCTCATAACCCAATAATCTCACACGTCCTGCCCCATAATCCCGGCCTCCCTGCCCCATAATCCCAACTCCCACCCCCTAATCACTCATCCCCATCACATTAATCCCCCCCTGCCCCATAATCCCGG
Source organism: Gallus gallus (assembly GCF_016699485.2). Classification (NCBI taxonomy): domain Eukaryota; kingdom Metazoa; phylum Chordata; class Aves; order Galliformes; family Phasianidae; genus Gallus; species Gallus gallus. Next base: position 20,155 of record NW_024096073.1, read on the forward strand.
CCTCCCTGCCCCGTAATCCCAACTCCCACCCCCTAATCCCTCATCCCCATCCCATTAATCCCCCCCTGCCCCATAATCCCGGCCTCCCTGCCCCATAATCCCAGCCTCCTGTACCCCAATCCCGCATCCTCATCCCACTAATCCCCCCCTGCCCCGTAATCCCATCCTCCCTGCCCCATAATCCCATCTCCCACCCCCCAATCCCGCATCCTCACCCCACTAATCCCCCCCTGCCCCATAATCCCATCCTCTCCACCCCATAATCCCAACTCCCACCTCCTAATCCCTCATCCCCATCCCATTAATCCCCCCCTGCCCCATAATCCCGGCCTCCCTGCCCCATAATCCCAGCCTGTCTGCCCCATAATCCCGGCCTCCTGTACCCCAATCCCTCACCCCCATCCCATTAATCCCCCCTACCCCATAATCCCAGCCTCCCTGCCCCATAATCCTGGCCTCCTGTTCCCCAATCCCGCATCCTCATCCCACTAATCCCCCCCTGCCCCATAATCCCATCCTCCCCGCCCCATAATCCCAGCTCCCACCCCCTAATCCCGCATCCTCATCCCATTTATCCCCCCCTGCCCCATAATCCCATCCTCTCCACCCCATAATCCCAGCTCCTGTACCCCAATCCCACATCCTCATCCCATTTATCCCCCCCTGCCCCGTAATCCCAGCCTCCCTGCCCCATAATCCCGGCCTCCTGTTCCCCAATCCCGCATCCTCATCCCACTAATCCCTCCCTGCCCCATAATCCCGGCCTCCCCGCCCCATAATCCCAGCTCCCACCCCGTAATCCCGCATCCTCATCCCATTTATCCCCCCCTGCCCCATAATCCCATCCTCTCCACCCCATAATCCCAACTCCCACCTCCTAATCCCTCATCCCCATCCCATTAATCCCCCCCTGCCCCATAATCCCGGCCTCCCTGCCCCATAATCCCAGCCTGTCTGCCCCATAATCCCGGCCTCCTGTACCCCAATCCCTCACCCCCATCCCATTAATCCCCCCTACCCCATAATCCCAGCCTCCCTGCCCCATAATCCTGGCCTCCTGTTCCCCAATCCCGCATCCTCATCCCACTAATCCCCCCCTGCCCCATAATCCCATCCTCCCCGCCCCATAATCCCAGCTCCCACCCCCTAATCCCACATCCTCATCCCATTTATCCCCCCCTGCCCCGTAATCCCAGCCTCCCTGCCCCATAATCCTGGCCTCCTGTTCCCCAATCCCGCATCCTCATCCCACTAATCCCCCCCTGCCCCATAATCCCATCCTCCCCGCCCCATAATCCCAGCTCCCACCCCCTAATCCCGCATCCTCATCCCATTAATAAACCCCCTTCCCCATAATCCCATCCTCCCCACCCCATAATCCCAGCTCCTGTACCCCAATCCTGCATCCTCATCCCACTAATCCCCCCCTGCCCCATAATCCCATCCTCCCCGCCCCATAATCCCATCTCCCACCCCCTAATCCCACATCCTCATCCCATTTATCCCCCCCTGCCCCATAATCCCATCCTCCCCGCCCCATAATCCCAACTCCCACCCCTTAATCCCGCATCTCCACCCCCCCCAACCCCTCACCCGGGGGTCTCTGGGCGGCCACCACGTAGCTGACCAGGGTGACATCACTGGTGCCCCCCGACTCCAGGGGGATGGGGTGCACCCGGAAGTGCTCCAGCATATCAAAGATGCTCTGGAACCAAAGGTGCTGAACCCGGCATTGAGCCTCCTCGTTCAGGGACAGCCGCAGGTGCTGTGGGATTAGCCGGGATTATGGGGCGGGGAGGTCGGGATTATGGGGCACGGAGGTCGGGATTGTGGGGTAGGAGGTATTAGTGGGATGAGGATGCGGGATTAGGGTGTGGGAGTTGGGATTATGGGGTGGGGGGGGCGGGATTATGGGGCGGGGGGGATTAATGGGATGGGAATGAGGGATTATGGGGTGGGGAACTGGGATTATGGGGTGGGGAGGCCGGGATTAATGGGGTGGGGAGGCAAGGATTATGGGGCAGGGGGGGATTAATGGGATGGGGGTGCGGGATTGGGGAAGAGGAGCTGGGATTATAGGGTGGGGAGGCTGGGATTATGGGGCAGGGAGGCCGGGATTATGGGGCAGGGGGGAATTAATGGGATTGGGGTGCGGGATTGGGGTACAGGAGCTGGGATTATGGGGTGGGGAGGCCAGGATTATGGGGCAGGGGGGGATTAATGGGATAGGGATGAGGGATTATGGGGTGGGGAACTGGGATTATGGGGTGGGGAGGCCGGGATTAATGGGGTGGGGAGGCTGGGATTATGGGGCAGGGAGGGATTAATGGGATGGGAACGAGGGATTCGGGTGTGGGAGACAGGATTAGGGCATGGGAGCTGGGATTATGGGGCAGAGAGGCCGGGATTATGGGGCAGGGAGGCTGGGATTATGGATTAGGAACTAGGGCTGGTATTAGAGGGATTACGGGGATTAGGGTTGGGATTAAGGGATTAGGGCCGGGATTACCGGGATTAGGGCCGGGATTAGGGGGATTAGGATTGGGATTAGAAGGATTACGGTGCTTAGGGCCGGGATTAGGGGGATTAGGGTTGGGATTAGAGGGATTACGGTGCTTAGGAGTGGGATTTCAGGGATTAGGGCCGGGATTACCGGTCTTAGGGCCGGGATTATGGGGATTAGGATTGGGATTCCAGGGATTACGGTGCTTAGGAGTGGGATTACAGGGATTAGGGCCGAGATTAGTGGGATTAGGGCTGGAACTAGAGGGATTAGGGCTGGGATTAGAAGGATTACGGTGTTTAGGAGTGGGATTCCAGGGATTAGGGCCGGGATTATGGGGATTAGGGCCGGGATTAGGGGGATTAGGATTGGGATTAGAGGGATTACGGGGATTAGGGCCGGGATTAGGGGGATTAGGATTGGGATTAGCAGGATTACGGGGATTAAGGCCGGGATTACAGAGCTAAAACAGGGATTACAGGGATTACGGTGCTTAGGACTGGGATTACAGGGATTAGGGCCGGAATTACCAGGTTTAGGGCTGGGATTAGGATTGGGATTAGGGTTGGGATTAGAGGGATTACGGGTATTAGGGTTGGGATTAAAAGGATTAGGGCTGGGATTCCAGGGATTACTGTTCTTAGGAGTGGGATTCCAGGGATTAGGGCCAGGATTAGAGGGATTAGGGCCGGGATTAGAGGGATTACAGTGCTTAGGAGTGGGATTTCAGGGATTAGGGCCGGGATTCCAGGGATTACGGTGCTTAGGAGTGGGATTCCAGGAATTAGGGCTGGGATTATCGGGTTTAAAGCCCGGATTACTGGGTTTAGGGCCGGGATTAGGGGGATTAGGATTGGGATTAGAAGGATTAGGGCTGGGATTACCAGGATTAAGGCTGGGAATACAGGGTTAGGGCTGGGAATACAGGGTTAGGGCTGGAATTAGAGGGATTAGGGCTGGGATTCCAGGGATTACTGTTCTTAGGAGTGGGATTCCAGGGATTAGGGCCAGGATTAGAGGGATTAGGGCCGGGATTAGAGGGATTACAGTGCTTAGGAGTGGGATTCCAGGAATTAGGGCTGGGATTATCGGGTTTAAAGCCCGGATTACTGGGTTTAGGGCCGGGATTAGGGGGATTAGGATTGGGATTAGAAGGATTAGGGCTGGGATTACCAGGATTAAGGCTGGGAATACAGGGTTAGGGCTGGGAATACAGGGTTAGGGCTGGAATTAGAGGGATTAGGGCTGGGATTAGTGGGATTACGGTGCTTAGGAGTGGGATTCCAGGGATTAGGGCCGGAATTACCGGGTTTAGGGCTGGGATTAGGGGGATTAGGGTTGGGATTAGAGGGATTACGGTGCTTAGGAGTGGGATTCCAGGGATTAGGGCCGGGATTACGGGGATTAGGGCCGGGATTCCAGGGATTACGGTGCTTAGGAGTGGGATTCCAGGGATTAGGGCTGGGATTATCGGGTTTAAAGCCCGGATTACTGGGTTTAGGGCCGGGATTAGGGGGATTAGGATTGGGATTAGAAGGATTAGGGCTGGGATTACCAGGATTAAGGCTGGGAATACAGGGTTAGGGCTGGGAATACAGGGTTAGGGCTGGAATTAGAGGGATTAGGGCTGGGATTAGTGGGATTACGGTGCTTAGGAGTGGGATTCCAGGGATTAGGGCCGGGATTACGGGGATTAGGGCCGGGATTAGGGGGATTAGGATTGGGATTAGAAGGATTACGGGGATTAAGGCCGGGATTACAGAGCTAAAACAGGGATTACAGGGATTACGGGGATTAGGACTGGGATTACAGGGATTAGGGCCAGAATTACCGGGTTTAGGGCTGGGATTAGGGGGATTAGGGTTGGGATTAGAGGGATTACGGTGCTTAGGAGTGGGATTCCAGGGATTAGGGCCGGGATTACGGGGATTAGGGCCGGGATTCCAGGGATTACGGTGCTTAGGAGTGGGATTCCAGGGATTAGGGCTGGGATTATCGGGTTTAAAGCCCGGATTACTGGGTTTAGGGCCGGGATTAGGGGGATTAGGATTGGGATTAGGCCTCACCTTGGCCTTGCCCTGGAAGTTGAAGGTGAGGACGAACTCTCCCCGCCGGGTCTCACTCTGCCTCACCAGGAAGACGCCGTGAGCTCCGGCGCCGCCCGCCAGAACCAATTGGGCCGCCCGCAGCCGGGACAGAGTGCCGTGGAACCAGGGGTGATCCAGCAGCCCCACTGCGGGACACACAGACCCCATAGCGACCCCAAATCCCATAGGGACCCCAAATCCCATAGCGACCCCATAGGGACCCCATTGATATGTATAGGGTCACATTGAGAACCATTGGGAGCCATTGGGACCCCAAATCCCATAGCGACCCCATAGGGACACACTGGGACCTCATAGGGACCCCCAATCCCATAGGGACCCCAAATCCCATAGCGACCCCATAGGGACACATAGGGACACATTGGGAGCCATTGGGAGCCATTGGGAGCACATAGGGACACATAGGGATACATTGGGACCCATAGAGACACATTGGGACCCATAGGAACACACTGGAACCCCAAATCCCATAGGGACACATTGGAACCCCATAGGGACCCCACAACCCATAGGGACCCCATTGGGACCCATAGGGACACATTGGGACCCCAAATCCCATAGGGACCCCATAGACACAGCGTGCCGTGGAACCAGGGGTGATCCAGCAGCCCCACTGCGGGACACACAGACCCCATAGCGACCCCAAATCCCATACAGACCCCAAATCCCATAGCGACCCCATAGGGACACATAGAGAGCCATTGGGACCCCATAGAGATACATAAGGACGCATAGGGACACATAGGGAGCCATTGGGAGCCATTGGCAGCCATAGGGATACATTGGGACCCATAGGGACACATTGGGACCCCATAGGGACCCCAAACCCCATAGGGACCCCATAGGGACTCATAGGGACACATTGGGACCCCATAGGGACCCCAAATCCCATTGGGACCCCATAGGGACTCAGAGGGACCCATAGGGACCCCATAGACACAGCGTGCCGTGGAACCAGGGGTGATCCAGCAGCCCCACTGCGGGACACACAGACCCCATAGCGACCCCACATCCCATACAAACCCCAAATCCCATAGCGACCCCATAGGGATACATTGGGACCCATTGAGACACATAGGGACACATAGGGAGCCATTGGGAGACATAGGGATACATTGGCACCCATAGGGACACATTGGGACCCCATAGGGACCCCAAATCCCATAGGGACCCCAAATCCCATAGGGACCCCATAGGGACACAAAGGGACACATTGGGAGCCATTGGCAGCCATAGGGATACATTGGGACCCATAGGGACACATTGGGACCCCAAATCCCATAGGGACCCCATAGGGACACATAGGGACACATTGGGAGCCATTGGCAGCCATAGGGATACATTGGGACCCATAGGGACACATTGGGACCCCAAATCCCATAGGGACCCCATAGACACAGAGTGCCGTGGAACCAGGGGTGATCCAGCAGCCCCACTGCGGGACACACAGACCCCATAGCGACCCCACATCCCATACAGACCCCAAATCCCATAGCGACCCCATAGGGACACATAGAGAGCCATTGGGACCCCATAGAGATACATAAGGACGCATAGGGACACATAGGGAGCCATTGGGAGCCATTGGCAGCCATAGGGATACATTGGGACCCATAGGGACACATTGGGACCCCATAGGGACCCCAAACCCCATAGGGACCCCATAGGGACTCATAGGGACACATTGGGACCCCATAGGGACCCCACATCCCATTGGGACCCCATAGGGACTCATAGGGACCCATAGGGACCCCATAGACACAGCGTGCCGTGGAACCAGGGGTGATCCAGCAGCCCCACTGCGGCACACACAGACCCCATAGCGACCCCAAATCCCATACAGACCCCAAATCCCATAGGGATATATGGGGACGCCATAGAGATACATTGGGACCCATAGGGACACATAGGGAGCCATTGGGAGCCCATAGGGACACATAGGGATACATTGGGACCCATAGGGACACATTGGGACCCCATAGGGACCCCAAACCCCATAGGGACCCCAAAAGGACTCATAGGGACACATTGGGACCCCATAGGGACCCCAAATCCCATTGGGACCCCATAGGGACTCATAGGGACCCATAGGGACCCCATAGACACAGCGTCCCGTGGAACCAGGGGTGATCCAGCAGCCCCACTGCGGGACACACAGACCCCATAGCGACCCCAAATCCCATACAGACCCCAAATCCCATAGCGACCCCATAGGGATACATTGGGACCCATTGAGACACATAGGGACACATAGGGAGCCATTGGGAGACATAGGGATACATTGGGACCCATAGAGACACATTGGGACCCCATAGGGACACCAAATCCCATAGGGACCCCAAATCCCATAGGGACCCCATAGGGACACAAAGGGACACATTGGGACCCCATAGGGACTCATAGGGACCCATAGGGACCCCATAGACACAGCGTGCCGTGGAACCAGGGGTGATCCAGCAGCCCCACTGCGGGACACACAGACCCCATAGCGACCCCAAATCCCATACAGACCCCAAATCCCATAGCGACCCCATAGGGACACATAGAGAGCCATTGGGACCCCATAGAGATACATAAGGACACATAGGGACACATTGGGAGACATGGGGAGCCATAGGGATACATTGGGACCCATAGGGACACACTGGGACCCCAAATCCCATAGGGACACATTGGGACCCCATAGGGACCCCACATCCCATTGGGACCCCATAGGGACTCATAGGGACCCATAGGGACCCCATAGACACAGCGTGCCGTGGAACCAGGGGTGATCCAGCAGCCCCACTGCGGGACACACAGACCCCATAGCGACCCCAAATCCCATACAGACCCCAAATCCCATAGCGACCCCATAGGGACACATAGAGAGCCATTGGGACCCCATAGAGATACATAAGGACGCATAGGGACACATAGGGACACATTGGCAGCCATAGGGATACATTGGGACCCATAGAGACACATTGGGACCCCATAGGGATCCCAAATCCCATAGGGACCCAAAATCCCATAGGCACCCCATAGGGACACAAAGGGATACATTGGAACCCCATAGGGACCCCCAATCCCATACAGACCCCATAGGGACACATAGGGAACCATTGGGAGCCCATAGGGACACATACGGATACATTGGGACCCATAGAGACACATTGGGACCCCATAGGGACCCCAAACCCCATAGGGACCCCAAAAGGACTCATAGGGACACATTGGGACCCCATAGGGACCCCAAATCCCATTGGGACCCCATAGGGACTCATAGGGACCCATAGGGACCCCATAGACACAGCGTGCCGTGGAACCAGGGGTGATCCAGCAGCCCCACTGCGGGACACACAGACCCTACAGACACCCCATAGCAACCCCGAATCCCATACAGACCCCAAATCCCATAGCGACCCCATAGGGACACATAGAGAGCCATTGGGACCCCATAGAGATACATAAGGACACATAGGGACCCATAGGGACACATTGGGACCCATAAGGACACATTGAGACCCCTTAGGGACCCCATAGGGACTCACAGGGACACATTGGGACCCCATAGGGACCCCAAATCCCATAGGGACCCCATAGGCACACATTGGGACCCCATAGGGACCCCCAATCCCATAGGGACCCCATAGCGACTCATAGGGATGCATAGGGACCCCATAGGGACCCATGGGGTTCCTATGGGGTTCCTATGGGGTCCCCAAAAGGGCAGAAATGGCCCCAAAATGGGGGTCCCCCCCCCATGGGCTTCCTAAGGGGTTCCTATGGGGTCCCCAAAAGGGCAGAAATGGCCCCAAAATGGGGGTCCCCCCCCCAAATCCCCCCCACCCCCCATGGGGTTCCTATGGGGTTCCTATGGGGTCCCCAAAAGTCCCCAAAAGGGCAGAAATGGACAGAAATTGGGGTCCCCCCCCCATGGGGTTCCTATGGGGTTCCTATGGGGTCCCCAAAAGGGCAGAAATGGCCCCAAAATGGGGATTCATCCCCCCCAAATCCCCCCCACCCCCCATGGGGTTCCTATGGGGTTCCTATGGGGTTCCTATGGGGTCCCCAAAAGGGCAGAAATGGCCCCAAAATGGGGGTCCCCCCCCCCCACAACCCCAAATCCCCCCCATCCTTACCTGCACTATCGGGGTCTCCATCGTCTATAGGGGCCCGGGGGGGCAACTCGGGGGGGGGGGGGCAGCTCCGGCAGCCCCCCATAAGCACCTATGGGGTCGTTATGGGTTTAATGGGGGGGGGGGGGGGGAGGGTTTGGGGCCATCCGGCCCTACAAATATGGGTATTTTTGGGGGGGGAAAAGGGGGGATTTGGGGGGGGATTTTTGGGGTGAAAAAAGGGGGTTTTGGGGGACTCACCGTGGCTCGATGGCTCCGGGCTGTCCGAAGGGGGGGGTGGAGGGGGGGGGGGCGTCGCTGCTGAGCCGAAAAAGGGGGGGATTTGGGGTTAAAATGGGGGGTTTGGGGGGGATTTGGGGGGGATAATGGGGGATTTGGGGTTAAAATGGGGGATTTGGGGGGGAAATGGGGGATTTAGACCCAAAATGGGGGATTTGGGGGGGATAATGGGGGATTTGGGGGGATAATGGGGGGTTTGGGGGGGAATAAGGGGGGATTTGGGGGGGATAATGGGGGATTTGGGGGATTTGGGGGGGGAATAAGGGGGGATTTGGGGGGGATAATGGGGGATTTGGGGGGGAAATGGGGGATTTAGACCCAAAATGGGGGTTCAGGGGGGGATAAGGGGGGATTTGGGGGGATAATGGGGGGTTTGGGGGGATAATGGGGGGTTTGGGAGGGAAATGGGGGAATTTGGGGGGGATAAGGGGGGATTTGGGGGGGATAATGGGGGATTTGGGGGGATAATGGGGGGTTTGGGAGGGAATAAGGGGGGATTTGGGGGGGATAAGGGGAGATTTGGGGGGATAATGGGGGATTTGGGGGGGAATAAGGGGGGATTTGGGGTTAAAATGGGGGGTTTGGGGGGGATTTGGGGGGATTTGGGGGGGAAATGGGGGATTTAGACCCAAAATGGGGGGTTTGGGGGGGCGATAAGGGGGGATTTGGGGGGATAATGGGGGGTTTGGGGGGGATAAGGGGGGATTTGGGGGGGATATGGGGGGATTTGGGGGGATAATGGGGGGTTTGGGGGGGAATAAGGGGGGGGTTTTGGGGGGGTTAAGGGGGGAAATGGGGGTTTTGGGGGGAATAAGGGGGGATTTGGGGGGG
>NW_024096074.1:0-29845 GCF_016699485.2 Gallus gallus
GCACGTTCATGCCATGCCTGTCCCAGGCGGTGGTCATCCTCACCCGCTGTCAGGCAGACATCACGACTGACAGCTCTTTCCGGCTGTTTGAGCCCACAGACAGGTACTGGCACTCCTGCCATTGCAGTTTATAGCTTGCCTCTGCTAGAGGAGATCCCGGGAGGAAGCAGCTTTTCTTTCTTGCTCTCAAAGTCTGTTTGAGGCAAAAATTGCTCAGTCATGACTTGTGACTTTCCTTTTTCTAGTGAGACATGGAGGAGAATAAGAGAGTTTTGTTCAATGGTGGAGCCAGGAGAAGAAAAAAAACAGAGAAAAAATGAAAAAGGAAAAAGAGAAAAGAAAAAAAGGATGGGAGGAAAAGAAGAGAGGAGAGGGAGGGGAGAGGGGGAGGGAAAGGGAAGAACAAAAGTGGGAAGGAAAAGGGAAAGAGAAAGGGATATTTAAAAAGTAAGGAGAGGGAAGGGGAGGGGGGAAGGGAGAAGAGGGAGGAGAAGGGATGGGAGGGGAAGGGAGGGGGGAGGGGAGGGGATGGGAGGTGAGGAGAGGACAGGAGAGGGAGAGGAGAGGAGAGGAGAGGAGAGGAGAGGAGAGGAGAGGAGAGGAGAGGAGAGGAGAGGAGAGGAGAGGAGAGGAGAGGAGAGGAGAGGAGAGGAGAGGAGAGGAGAGGAGAGGAGGAGGAGAGGAGGGGAGAGGAGAGGACGAGGAGAGGAGAGGAGAGGAGAGGAGAGGAGAGGAGAGGAGAGGAGAGGGAGAGGAGGAGGAGAGGAGAGGAGAGGAGAGGAGAGGAGAGGAGAGGAGAGGAGAGGAGAGGAGAGGAGAGGAGAGGAGAGGAGAGGAGAGGAGAGGAGAGGAGGGGAGAGGAGGGGAGAGGAGGGGAGAGGAGGGGAGAGGAGGGGAGAGGAGGGGAGAGCAGAGAGCAGAGAAGGGAAGGGAAGAGAAGGGAAGAGAAGAGAAGAGAAGAGAAGAGAAGAGAAGAGAAGAGAGAGAAGAGAAGAGAAGAGAAGAGAAGAGAAGAGAAGAGAAGAGAAGAGAAGAGAAGAGAAGAGGAAGAGAAGAGAAGAGAAGAGAAGAGAAGAGAAGAGAAGAGAAGAGAAGAGAAGAGAAGAGAAGGGGAAGGTAGGGGAGAGGGAAAGGGGAGCAAAATGATTGGGAAGGCTAAAGGGAATGAACAAAAGGGATATTAAAAGAGAGGAGAGGAGAGGAGAGGAGAGGAGAGGAGATGAGGGAGAGGAGAGGAGAGGAGAGGAGAGGAGAGGAGAGGAGAGGAGAGGAGAGGAGAGGAGAGGAGAGGAGAGGAGAGGAGAGGAGAGGAGAGGAGAGGAGAGGAGAGGAGAGGAGAGGAGAGGAGAGGAGAGGAAGAGAAAGAAAGAGAGCAGAGCAGAGCAGAGCAGAGCAGAGCAGAGCAGAGCAGAGCAGAGCAGAGCAGAGAAGAGAAGAGAAGAGAAGAGAAGAGAAGAGAAGAGAAGAGAAGAGAAGAGAAGAGAAGAGAAGAGAAGAGAAGAGAAGAGGATTAGCTAAAAAAAGTTGTATTATTTCTCTTGAAAAATTAAATGCCAGAATACTGGCTAAGAAGTGAAAAGAGTATTTTATTTATTTTTTTATTTATTATTTATGTCTTCATGGTAATAGCTGCTGTCTGTTCTCCATACCAGTTACAGAATCACAGTATCACCAAATGTCTGGGTTTGGAAGGAACCTTGCAAGATCATCTAGTCCAATCCCCTCGCTCCCCCCTGCCTTAGAAGGAACACCTTGATTAGGTCACACAGGAACGTGTCCAGCAGGTTTTGAATGTCTCCAGAGAAGGAGACCCCACCACCTCCCTGGGCAGCCCGTTGCAGTGTTCTGTTACCCTCACCATGAAGAAGTTTCTTCTCATATTTTTGTGGAAATTCCTATGTTCCAGCTTGCAGCCATTACCCCTTGTCCTATCACTGGTTGTCTCTGAGAAGAGCCTGGCTCCATCCTCCTGATGCACACACCCTTTGCATATTTATAAACATGAATGAGGCCACCTCTCAGTCTCCTCTCCTCCAAGCTAAAGAGACCCAGCTCCCTCAGCCTTTCCTGGTAAGGGAGATGCTCCAGTCCCTTCATCATCTTTGTGGCTCTGCGCTGGACTCTCTCAAGCAGTTCCCTGTTCTTCTTGAACGGAGGGGCCCAGAACTGGACATAATACTGCAGATGCGATCTCACCAGGGCAGAGTAGAGCGGGAGGAGAACCTCTTTTGACCTACTAACCCCAACTCCTTCTAAAACACCCCAGGATGCCACTGGCCTTCTTGCAGTGCTGGCTTATGGTCACTCTGCTGTCCACCAGGACCGCCAGGTCCCCTTTTCCCCGCGCTGCTCTCCAAACAGGTCAGTCCCCCAACCTATACTGGTACCGGTGTTGTTCTTGCCCAGATACAAGTCTCTACGCTTGCCCTTGTTGTATCTCATCTCATTTCTCCCTGCCAACTCTCCAGCCTATCTAGGTCTTGCTGGGTGGCAGCACAGCCTTCTAGAGTGTCAGCCACTTCTCCCCGTTTTGTCTCATCAGCAAGCTTGCCTAACAGCGCACTCTACTCCCTCATCCAAGTCACTGGAGAATATAGCGAATAGTACTGGTCCCAGTACGACAGGCCTCCACCTACACTCATCTGTCCCACTGACCACAACTCTCTGGCTTCTTTCCTTCAGCTGGTTCGCAGGTCCCCCTCACTACTCGATCGTCCACACCACCCCACCGTCCTCAGTTTAGCTGCGAGGATGCTGGGGGAGACGGTGTCAAATGCTCTCCTAAATCAAGATAGACCACTTCCACCGCTTTACCACCATCTATCCACCTGGTTACGTCTTCATAAAAGGCTATCAGGTTGGTCAAACATGACTTCCCCTCGGTGAATATCTTGTTTAATAAAGAGATCAGACTTTAGACTGCAGCTTTTCATGTTCATTTGAAAACTGGCCATTCATATCAATGGAAAATGGAGCAGCAAAGCAACCAAAATGTTGATGAACTTTTGGCAATCTTGAAAGCTATTCTCTAATTCCTGGATCAAAACAGAAAGCACAGCTGCATATTTTTTGCACTAGGGGCTGACCTGCAGCAGAGGAGCTCTGCAGAGAAAGGACCTGGGTGTCCCGATGGACAGCAGGCTGGCCGTGAGCCTGCAGTGTGCCCGTGCAGCCAAGAAGGCCAACGATATCCTGGGGCAACGTTAAAAACACTGTGGCCAGCAGCTCGAGGGGGGTGATCCAGGACACCTTCCTGCTCAACCTGCTGTAGGACATTGCTTTTAGCAGGGAGGTCGGTCTCGATGATCTCCAGAGGTCCCTTCCAGCCTCTATGGTTCTGAGATTGTATGAGAAAGAAACTGCAAGAACCACGTGCTAATTGATCGGGATGGATCTGCAGAGGCAATCCCTTTTCCAAGGCAAAAGGAAGGTCTTAGCAGCAGTGGCAACCCCCCCTGTGATGTGCAGGGTCACCAACCACTAGACCAGGCTGCTCAGAGCCACATCCAGCCTGGCCTTGAATGCCTCCAGGGATGGGGCATCCACAACCTCCTTGGGCAGCCGGTTTCAGTGCGTCGCCACCAATTGAGTGGTACCAAACAGCTCTATTTTCAAAAAGTGGATTGAAAGGTGCTTGGTACTACCCTCTAGCTTTAAATTGGTAGCTGCAATTTAAATATTTCATACTTTTCCTATTTACCTGCTTGGACTGAAATTTTCCTTGTCATTATCCATCCCATGCTTTACTTTTTTTCTTTGGAAAGCCTTGGCTAGCACAACTTCAGTCATTTTCTGAGCACAAGGTAAAGGAAAATATCAGTATGCACTTTCAGATGACTGGATGCCATCACTGTGCTGCAGCTGGATCACAAAAAGGGCAGAAAAGGCTTATGTCTGTACTACATTTATGAGAGCTTTCCAAATATGCCAGGTTATCAGGTATCATCTACTTTGTTAAGTCCTGAAGGTTACTTTTCCTAATTTTCCTTGACTGAGGTTCTCCAGTCTGGATCCCTGAAGCGGTAAGTAGGGCTTTCTCTCCAAATGCATCTCTGACACACTGGAGGCAGCAGAACTGAGAAAAGGAAGGGTACTTTCCTCCATTCCCTCAAATAAATACAAACCACAAGACCCTTAACTACTCCCAGGTCCTTTGCCTGGCTCTGCTCACCTCCTTCGGCTTCGATGAGATGAAGCCTCTTGGGAGGTCTCTGCTCTGTCTTGCCCTACTGCTCACCACCATCAAGCCACTTAACCAAATATTTTCATAAAAGCCAGTCATTCTGCCTGATTCTATATGGTTGGAATTGGAGAAGAGCTTAAGCTTTCCTGGATGCGCTTAAAGACTCTGAGTGCCAAGCTTTGAAAAAAGTTGAAATACAGCATGAAATACTTCACAATATCAGCTTCTACAGGATGCTCATCTAAAGCAGTGTATAAATTTATACCTTGGTGCCACTACGTAATGCAGAAATTCAAATTTCATGCACATTTTTTTAGAAATAGAGGATTATCTTTTTTTTCAGGCAGTGACAAGCACTAGAAAAAGTAACAATTTAGATTCAGTGCCCAAGATTTCAAATTAAAGGAATTTGAAGTAATGGGATGTAAGGAAATACTCAAAGATGAGCGTGAGAAAAAAAGGTTCAGAGTAGAAGCAGAAAAAGGATCGCGTAATTAAAACTTCATCGGCATGCACTCATAGTAAGCTACAGTTTCACCATTAGCCTAAATTATAGCCCTTCTTCAGCTCATACCTCATAACCTCAACAACATTTTTAGATGTTTGACTACAATACATGCAACGCTCTACATGTATACCTTGCAGAATGTGCAGCATCTAGTTTGATGTTGATTTTTGCTTGAAAATACAGTTTCTTTGAAGAAAAAGATCAGTATGTTTCTGTCTTCGTTTTTCATTACTCTTTCTAGATGGAAAAAAAAAAGAGCCAGGTTTCATGCAAACCATTCTTAGTTTCATTGCACATGGCCCCCAAATTCCTGGGCTCCTATCTGAAGATCAGATCAAAGACCACTCACTTGGCACAATTCCACCACCATTTAATAAAAGGGGAAAAAAAACCAAAACAAACGAACAAAACAAAAACAATAACAACAAAAAAAAAACCAACCAAAAACAAAAGTGGAGCTTAAGGGTTTGCAAACATTTTATTCACCTTTGAAATGAGTTTTCCACTGGCTTGGTCTGAAGAAAGGAATATAAAGCAGTTCAGGTCCACAAAACAGAAGGTAACTATACAATTTTCTTTTAGCACATAAAAAATGTAAATTTCATCTTAAGTATTTGAAACCATCATAGAGCGTGGCCTGCCAATGCCCCCTCCCCATCTGTCCTCGTCTGGCTCAACCAAACCTGTAAGGCAGGGGCTGCCATCATTCTTTTCCAGGACTTTCCTGACATGTTTTAGCCTCTGTCTGATCACAATATGCACAAATGTGCCTATTAGTTTTTGACAAAATTCATTCTTTGCCAGCATTAGTACTACTGCATTTACTACCAGTCCTATCAAAATAATCCATCTTTTTTGTCATTCAGGTCATATACAAAGAGACTTAACCACACAGTAAATTGTAAAAAGCCCTACTCCTGTCTGCAATGCTAATTTTCTATGACTGCCATGACAAAGTTACTTCCTACTCACACACCTTCCCAAAGTTAGTTCCCATCCTTTTTCCAAAATTATCAATTAGTGGTTAGAGAGATCACTGCTGAGTAAGCTATCCCTGTGTTTGTCCACATGCTCTCTGGGTCAGCGTTGATGCAGTTGTCTCAGTGCTGCAGTAGCATTGACTGCAGGATGAACAAACCAACATACTTCTTTTTTTTTTTCCACCTACCTGCTTTTTTTTCTTTTCTTTTTTTTTATTCCATTTTTTTTCTCTAGCCATCTCACAGAATGACTGAAAGCATACTCTAAAAGATGCTATCTAGATTATCTTAGTGATATCAGCATGACTCGGAAATATATTCCATCCTTGTGGACTGACTGCTAGACTGCTCTGAAGCCAAAACAGAGCTAGATAAACTCAAGCTCCTGGTCTTCAACTGCCTGTTTCTCAAGCCACTTTTGTTACTGTTGCCAAAACCAGAGCCAGCAAGTCAAGTGAGGAATCTGTTGAGGGATGGACAGCAGAGGCAAGATGTTCTGATGGGAAAGAATGACACTGACGCTGAATGGTACGAAAATAGGAAATGCCTTTTGCCCTCTTTTGTAACTTAAGAGTGCCTTAATTTTTAAAAGGCCATTTTAAAAAGTAAGAATATTTTAGTTAATAATTTAGCACTCACTTCAATTAGAATACTTATTAAAACTTCCAACGACATTACAATTAAAAGTTTGGAAATAATTTTATTATAAATTCTTGCTCCATAAAGATTTCTGCTCTGAAAAGACAGCATATGCAAAATCGCTTCTTTATCTGTTATTGTCACAGTATAATTCTTTGAAACTACGGAGCAGAAATCTTAGCTGAAAATATATTTCTATACATCTGAGGGGGTGGTTTTCATATAAATGGTAAGCTTGCTCAGCTGCAACTCTGTTAAGTGCAGGAAGGACACTGCTCAGGAATAGGCAATGCCACAATCTCGTCTACTCCACTCAGCAGAGAATGGGCAACTCCATAGCTCAAAAAACCTATGTTCAGTTTGTGAGTTGCTACTGCTCTTCTGATTTCAGTTGTCACAAGGCCAAACTGCCTCATGTTCAGTTGTCTCAGGATTGTGACTATAGAATTACAGAATGGTTTGGGTAGGAAGGGACCTTTCAGATCATGCAGTTCCAACCCCCTGCTACAGGCAGCAACGCCTCCCACTAGACCAGGTTGCTCAAGGCCCACCTAGCCTGGTCTTGAATGCTTCCAGAATGGGTGCTTCCACAACTTCTCTGGGCAACCTGTTACCGTATCTCACCACCCTCACAGCAAAGAATTGCTTCTTAAAATCTAGTCCAAAACCTACCCTCCTCCATTTCCCTCCGTTCTGTCACAAAGTGCCCTTATAAACGTCCCTCCCCAGCATCACCTGCCTTAGTTGAAATCTGAGCAGAAGACAGTCTCAGATAT
This sequence comes from Gallus gallus, assembly GCF_016699485.2. Lineage (NCBI taxonomy): Eukaryota > Metazoa > Chordata > Aves > Galliformes > Phasianidae > Gallus > Gallus gallus. The sequence continues at coordinate 7,087 of NW_024096074.1, forward strand.
AGGTGGAAAGGAAGGTTCTCCCACACTTAGTTGTTAATAGTTTTTCAGAGCAAACACATAGAATTTAGATGACGTTACTTGGGAACAGCAGCACTGTGTGTCCACTTTACGGAAGTCTGTCTGATTAAACAAGGAGCCAAGCAGATGACCCAGAGGGCAGACAGCAGATTTAACAGCTTGAAATAGGCGATACCCACCACCAAACTGATAAAGGGCATGCTATGTTACCTGAGGTCTGCTTACTAAGGAAGAAATTACTATTTCATACATATTACAGTGTTTAAAATAGTGGCACATCCTCCACCTATTGTTAATAATGCTACCCAAAATAATAGCCAGAAAAATATACCATAGAATCATAGAATCACAGAATGGCCTGGGCTGAAAAGGACCTCAAAGATCATCTAGTTTTCCTCCCTCCTCATTGCAGATCACAGATGGGCAGAAGGGAAGCTGTGATAGGTTTTAGAGCAGCTGGTGCTCAGGCTACACGTGTTTTAATCTTCTGCTACTGACGTGGGCTGACCCAACCCATAGCCAAGCACCCATACAGCCATTCATCTGCTCCACCAGTCCCAGTGGGATAGGGACGAGAACAAGAAAAGCAAAAGCAAGAAGACTCGTGAGTTGAGATGAAGGCAGTTTAATAGGTAAAGAAAGAGGAAAACAAATAGCAAAGGAAAAGCAGTTGTTCACTGATTCCCACAAGCAGAATGATTGCTTAGCCAGTCTCCAAGGAATGGCCATATCTGAAGCAAAAAGACCCTGAAATCTGTCTTCCTCTACCATAGTTTTATTGCTGAGCATGATGCATCAGCTGCCTTCCAGTGTGTCAGCCACTCCTCCCAGCTCTGCATCCTCAGCAAACTCGCTGAGGGTGGACTCTATCCCTTCATCTAGGTCGCTGACGAAGATGTTGAACAAGACCAGATTCAGTAACAACCCCCAGGGAACACCAGTGGTTACAGGCCTCCAACTAGACTCTGCACCACTGATGAGACCCTTCTGAGCTCTGCCAGTCGACCAGTTGTCAACCAACCTCATCATCCACTCATCTATCCCCGCACTTTCTAGGTTTCACAACGAGAATGGTGTGAAATATGGTGTCAAATGCCTTGCTGAAGTCAAGGCACACAACATCCACCGCTCCACCCCCCATCTACCCAGCCAGTGATGACATCAGAGAATGCTGTCAGGTTGGTCAAGCGTGACTTCCCCTTGGTGGATCCGCGTTGGCTACGCCCGATAACCTTCTTCTCTTCCAATGCCTTGGAGAGGGTATCCAGAACAAGTTGTTCCATCATCCTTCCGGGGATGGAGGTGAGGCTGAGTAGCCGGTAGTTTCCCAGATCCGCCTTCTTGCGCTTTTTTAAAGACTGGAGTGACACTGGCTATCCTCCAGTCTTCAGGCATCTCTCTCCTGTTTGCCAGGACCTCCCAAAGATGATAGAGAGCCATTTAGCAATCACCTCTGCCAGTTCCTCCAGCACATGTGGGTGCACCCCATCGGGGCCTGTGGATTAGCGTGCATTAATTTTGGCTAGATGCTCTCTGGCCCAATCCTCCTCGACCAAGGGGAAGCCTTCCCTTCCCCAGGCTTCCTCTCTTACCTACAGGGTGTGGGGCCTGGGGTTCCTAACGGCTAGTCTTAGCATTAAAGACTGAAGCAAAGAAGGCATTCAGAATCTCTGCCTGCTCAGAATTCCCTGTTACCCAGGCACCTGGCTCATTTAGTAGAGGTCCCACATTTTCCCTAGTCTTCCTTTTACTGTTGACATACTTCTAGAAAACCTTTTCTTGTTATCCTTTACCTCCTTTGCAAGACTGAATTCAGAGAGGGCCTTAGCCTTCCTTGTTGCATCCCTACAGGCACTGACAACGTTCCTATACTCTTTGCAGGTGGACAGGCCCTTCTTCCACTGGTCATGGATGTTCTTCTTTCCTTGTAGCTTAGCTGTGAGCTCCGTGCTCATCCCCACAGGCCTCTTGCTCCCTTTACCCAATTACTTACTCTTAGGGATGCACTGATCTTAAGCTCCAATATATAGGAGGCAGAGGAGGTTCTGTTAGCACACGTTTACCCAACGGTGAGATTAAGACACAACAGGTCAAATGGTAGCCTGACCAGTTTATTACAAGTCCCAGTTGCTTAGGAATATGGGGAAGGAAAGATGGGCAATAGAAGAGAGATAAATGCAAGGAGCCTTTGTAGAAAGCAAGAGAGATGGTCACCACTGTGGATCCAGCATGGTTTGTAGTATGTCCTTTGATCTCAGGATCTCATCCAGTCACTGCGGGGAGATGGGAGAAAGCCAGGAATCTTTGCAGCAAGCAGGCCTGTGGGGTGGTTCTTCCAAAGAGGTTTCTTCCCGTCAGGGAATTCCTCCATCAAAGGTTGCTTTTCTTTGGGAGTTCTTCTCCCAAGTCCTTAGTTTAGAGACGGCCTTGTATCCCAGTTTCTCAGTTTTTTTTTTTCCTTTCCCTCTTTCCTCTCTGTTAGTGTAGCACATCTGGCCCTGTCTGATGTTCTGCCATTTCCTCATGGCAGCCTCTCATGACTCTACTTCAATGCCAACAAGCGGATGGTGGACTTTTTGTTGGATCAGATGCAATGGAGTCTCCTTACTGTCTCTGACACGTGTCCCTGGAAGACAGCAAAGCTCTCCGGAGAGGTTGTCTGTGCAGCAAATGGGGGCCGCAGTGCCTCCCGGCATGGAGTCCCCAGTCACTAAGTCAGTGCCAGGCAATGGCACCCGGCAGCTGCTCCCTGGCAGGGGCTCTCCCTCTCCTGCTGAGGTGATTCCCTGCTTCGGCATAGAACATGTCCACCCCAGAGCCGAGTGCGTCACAAAAACATGCCGTGTTTTGGGGCCAGCAAGGTTGCCCAGCATGCAGCCTGGTCCCCAGCCCAGGGCACGTCATTCTCTGCGAGGTGACATTCCTCAGTGTGATGTCACAGTTGTTGCCTCCTACACCCCCGTGGCAGCGGTGGGAGCGGTGGCTCAGTCTCTTGTGAGGCCCGCAGGAAGAGGACCCAGAGAGAGCATTGCGTCTATCTGGAGGTATCCTGCTGTGATGGAGCGGCTGAGAGCCCTTCGAGGTGAGGTCCCTCCACCTCTCTGGACACCATGGTGCTGCCCGAGCACATGTGTGCCTCTGGTGTCTGTTTAGGACGTGCCATCAGCACCGTCCTTGCTCTGCTGAGTGCAGCTGCCCACCGTGGTTTCTCCAGTACCCCAGCAAGGGGAAGGCTCTCTCCCCTCGCCCCGCCAACCACACATGTGCCGGCACAGCCCACCCCACGCTGTGGGGCTGGAGGAGCGTTCCTCCCAGAGCTGGCCGGATGCTCGGCCCTGGCTCCAAGCAACACCAGCGGCAGCTGCTCTGCTCTTTCCTTCCAGGTCTCTTTGCCTGTGTGGGCTGCGTGCCCGGAGGTACACGTCGCAGGGCCAGAGGCAGGGTGGCAAGCCCTGTCCCTGCCTGTGCCGTGACTTTGCTGCTGCAGCGCCTGCAAGACAGCGAGGTGAGCTGGGGACATCCAACCACCAGTCCTTGCCCTGGCCCAGTGCCACGGTCCCGTGGGTGCCAGGGCCGCGGCAGCACATTGGCATGGCGGGCAGCTCCCCGGGAAGAAGGGCAAAGCAAAACGGGACTGATCTCTGTCCCCAGGGTGACCGAGCACAGGCGTACTGCGAGCTGGAGCACGTCCTGCAGGAAGGTGACAGCCGCCCGCCGTGCGGAGTGCTGAACCGGCTGCTGGCTGAGGTGTCCCAGGACCTGACAGCAGCCCAGGTGAGGGGTCACTCCCAAAGGCAAAGGGAGCCGCCTGCCCGCGCTGGTGTTCTGCTGGCGGACGGCGGTGGCTTAGCCCTTCGAAGGGAAGGCCTCAGGCAGTCTCCTGTGCCGTGTGTCACCAGTGACTCTTTTTCAGGGCGTGCTGGACAGCGTGAGGATGGCTGCCAGCAATGTCCTGGTGGCTCTGGCCCGGACACACTTCACCTTGGTGATGGCCGAGCTCCAGGGCCACCTGAAGGCCGTGGGGGAGATGTCAAAGGAGTTTGTGCTCGTCACCCTGAGCAAACTGTTCACCAGCTACGGTAGAGTGCCCTCAGCTTCCTAACGTCTACGACAACCGGGGAAAGGGGTCTCTCCCCTCCGTGCGTGATCTGCGTTGAGCTGGGGGATGCAGGGCTGCAGCCCCTCCTCCCTCGCTGCTGGGGCTCTGACCGCAGCCCTCTCCTTCCCCTCTGCAGCTCCACAGTGCATCTCCTTCGTGTGGCTGACGCTGGCCGGCCTGCGCAGTGTGGTGGGCTGGGTGAGAGGCGGCCGGACCCTGCGCATTGCTTGTGCTGGTGAGTGCCAGCCCCAGAGCAGGGGGGCTCGGGATAGCCCTTGCACCTTGCCCTGCTGCAGGCTCTCACCGGCTCCCTTTTCTCTCCGTCTCTCATCTTTTTCTTTTTTTTTTTTAATAGTAATTATTCGTTTATTTTTTTGTTTTGTGTTTCTTCAGTTGTGAAACAATGGCTGGAAGGAGTCAAGGTTCACTTGTGCTCTGGAAAGCAATGCCCCTGGCCTGCCATGGAGAGCGAGCGGATCTACCAGAATCTTTCCCAGCTCTTCTGCTCTGTGCTGAGGCACTGGCAGGACTGCAAGGAGGAAAAGGTGAGCACTGCTGCGTTCCCAGCCCGGGATGGCAGGGGGGACATCCGTGTCGGCAGCTCTGTCTGTGCCCAGCGGGCTGAGAGCAGAAGGGTGACGAGAGGGAGTAGGCTGGCTCTGCAAAGGGCCCCAGACTGGCTTTGTGCTGTGGGCTGGATCTCCCTGCCAGGAAGCAGCCGCGTGTCACAGCGCTGCGGCAGGGATAGCTGGGGATGAGGGCGTGGGGAAAAGCTCCCTGCCCTCCAGAGCGAGCCCATCTCCTGCTGGGCCACGGGGGTATGGGGAAGGGGAAGGGAAAGAGAAAGCCCTCCTGTAGGAAGGGCAGACCTTCAGTCTTTGATGCTGGGCCTCTGCCATCCCTCTCCAGGACAAACAGGCCGTCCTCGGGGCTGTGGCTACCATGATGGCTGTCCTCCTGCAAGAGGAGCGGCCCCGAGAGCACGTTTGGGAGCAGCTCCTCTGGCTCGTGCACCTGTATCAGGAGGTCCAAGACACCTGCAGGGGGACCAAGGTGAGATGTTGTGCAGGGCTCAGCATGGATGTGGGGCTCGTGCAAGTGCCACGGGGGGTCAGTGGGATGCAGGGAGGAGGCCGGGAGCCCTTGGGAAAGAAGGAATAGGTGTCCAAGGGAGGTCTGAGGCTTCCTGAGCTCTTCCGTCAAGGAAGGAACAACCCGGACAGGAGCCAGAAGGGAGCCAGGAGTCACTGGGGCCCATCCCCTGGGGCTGCGAGGCTTCACCACCACCACCACCACCACCACCGTGGAGCTCTGGGTGCCTGAGGAGCTCTGTGCTAAAAGGCCAGGGAGACCACGTCCACTTACATCTGATGGGGCAGAAGAGGGCTGCTGGGTGGGAAATGCCTGCAACCGATGCCCAAACAGGGCTCGGCTGAGAGCAGAGGGACTCTCTTGGTGCTGCTGGGAGGCGGGGACAAACCAGAACGCCTGTGCGGGAGCTCTCCCAGCGGACAAACCATTGGGAATCAGTTTCTCCGCTCCCAAGTGGCTAGATGTGGCTTCAGCCCTTTCTTCCTCTCCTGGTCTCTTGCAGAGCCTCAATATCTTCCTGGAGGCCTTAGAGGGAGTTCAATCTGTCATCCCGAAGGACAAGTTTCTGGCCATCACCAGTGCTGTGTTCTACCAGGTGAGGGGAGCCCATCCTTGCGCCCAAGGCAGTTTCCCTCTTGGCTAAGTCTCAGGAGGACTCAAAGCTCCGAGCCTCTGCCAGCTGCTCAGCCTTAGCTCCTGCATGCCCGTGGCTGCTCCGGAGCCATGTGTGTGCCCCCAGGGATGCTGTGGGTCAGGCTGTGTTTTGTCTGCATGTCCTCTTACTGAGTGTGCCAGGGGAGACGAGAGCTGGCAGCACAGTTTCTTTTCCATCCTCGATACCGATGCAATTTTCTCCAATGGACCTTGTTCCCACAGCTCTCTGATGACACCAAGGAGCACAGCGAGGCTGACAGAGCAGAGCTGACCCACTGCATCCTGCTGCAGGGTAAGGAGAGGAGCTCGTGCATTGCTTGGTGGTGCCCTGGCCAAAACCTCTCTCACAAACCTCCGGAATGGGTGCGAGTTTCTGGCTAACACAGTGCGGGATTTCCTCCCCGCAGCCCGGATCTGCCCAGAGGAAACGGTCCAGTTTCTGCAGTCACAGCTGGGCGCTGACAAGGAGGCTGGACGCGTGGCAGCCCTGGGTCTGCTCGGTGCTCTGGCTCGCTCTGATGGTCAGTAGGGTCAGAGGGTTGGGACTTCCCGGGATCCCTTTTGCCATCTGGGCTGTGCCTCCATGCATGCTTCTGCGCATCTCTTGCAGAGCCCGTGATGGCAAAGAAGCTGCCCCAGGTTGTGGAGGCTGTGCAGTGTCTGTGCAGCGACCCCAGGACCCAGGTGAGCTGATTTGGGAAAGGAAAGCGCTGCCGGGGTGGTGATGCTGCTGCCAGCACAGGCAGGGCTGGGGTGCCCAGGGAGGTGCTTTGGGCAGCGACCACGTGGTCGTGATGGCTCCTGTGGGGAGAGCGGGCAGGGCGGAGCAGTCAGGCCCCTGTGCTGTGCATGGAAAGTGCACAGCCTGGTGCTAAGGCCTGGCCCTCGCCTGAGGAGCCAAGGCTCCTCCTCTTCTCTTGTTGTCTCTGCTCATGCCCAAAGGGCTGCCCCAACGAGTAGGTGGCTTCCCTTTGCCTTCTGAGCAGGAAAATCAAACCCACAGTTGACTCCTGACAGGTGAGGAGGGCCATTCTGCGCTTCATCAAGGATGTGCTCAGTGCTAACGCCCGGAGCTGCTCAGCCTGGGATGTGGTGGGGCACATCTTCAGTGAGTTCAGCCGCACCGCGGGAAGAAGGGTAAGGACACTGGGCAGCATCTTCCGTTGGAGGACCCGTGCGGCTCAGAGGCTGGCACGGAAGCACCGGTGGGGCCACACCTGAGCCTCCTGAGAGGCTCCTGAGAACTAAGAGGAACCGGTGTTCCAACAAACACTGTTGTGCAGGCAGCCGGAGACCTTTCTGCCCAGGAAGCCCGGGAAGAAGGAGCTCTCCAAGAGCTGTGTATGGACATCCTGGGGTCACTGGACGTCTCTGTGAGAGGGATGACCAAAGTAAGTCACAGTCTGCCCCGCTGCCGCTCCTTGACTTCACACCACGTGCTCCTCATCCCCTTCCAACACCCCCGGTCTCTCCTCCAATGTGCTCTAAAGCACACAAGACTCAGGGGAATTCACAGAGTCCTCTTCATCTCTGAGCGGAGGCAGGAATGCTGACATGCTCAACCGCCTCGTTCCCTACAGCTCCTGTGGCCACGGCTGCTGTTGTACGTGGTGCCAGCCCAGTACACCGGCATGCTGATCCCGGTCTCCCGCTGTGTCCAAGCGCTGGCTGAGAGAGGGGACCTGATGGTGCGGGAGGTAGAAGACCTGGATCCCCATTTCCTCAGCTCCATGTTTCAAGGTAGGAGCAGAAACTCCACCGGTGAGCTCTGTTGACCTGTGTTAGCACCCAGAAGGGACAGCGGAGGCGTGTGTGGCAGGGCACGTCGTGTCTGTGTCTTACTCAGCCCTTCTTTCTCCCCACAGGCCCACTGCTGACTCCCCAGACACTGCTGGCACGCCTGTTGGTGAGTAGATGCTCCAGAGGCCGGTGCCATGAGCCCCGAGGTGGAAGCAGCATGGCTGAGTGTGCCAGTGCCTGCCTCACCCGTGGGGATGCCTTTCTCTTCCCGGTCTTGCAGCACCATGGGCAAAGCTGCTCCTTGCCCTCCAGGGCAGAGCCAAGCTGCTTCCCTCCTGGGAGAAGCTGCTGCTCTTGCTGCAGACGTGACCCTGCTTCTCCTCGCTCTTGCTCAGGTGGTGGCAGGGAGCCCTTTTGCAGGCAGCGAACTCCAAGCCGCTGCCTTGCTCCTCATGCAAAACCTCCACAGCAAGATCCACAGAGCTGTGGGGGCCACGTGGGCCTCTGAGATCCCCCTGCTGCTGCAGTGCCTCGAAGGTACAGTGCTGGTGGGGAGGGAGGGGCGGAGGCAGGGAAGGCGGGGGAGTGAAAATGGAGCTCTGCAGCGTGGTAGAGGGGAAGCGTTGCCTGCGGCCCCACGCTTGCTCTGCTGCTGTTCCCGTTCCAGGGAGACAGCACTGAGGCCCGGGGACCTTTCCCCCCGGGGGTCTGCCCATTCCAGGGCACGGATGGGCGCTTCACGTCCCCTCAGACAGCAGTCTTGGAGCAGTTCTGTGTTCCTGCTGGGACAGTGTTTTGTGGGGAGGGACAGGTCATTGTGAAGGGTGTGCGGGTCCCAGCTTGGCAGTGCCGAGTGCCCAGGCAAACCTGGTTTGCAGCAGCTCTTCTTCTGTGGCTTGATCCCAAGCAAGGGTCTTTTGCTTCTTGTTGCTCTACAGGGAAAGATGAGAGCTTCCCAGACTCTGCAAGGTGGGAGCAGCGCCTACTAAAGGTACAGCATTGCTGGAAGGCACGGTGCAGAGAAGCATCTGCCTGTCTCAAGGAGCCCCGTTCCCATATGGGACAGGAACAGCCCCTCAAATGCTGCTGCGGAGCGGCTGCACGCCTTGGTGCTGCTGCCTCTTCCTCTTTGCCCCCCAAGTCCATGGGGGTTCCTAGGAGGAGAGCGGCAGGCAGCTTTAAGGCAGGGAATGCTGCGGGGAGCTGGGAGAGGGACTGTTCTTCCAGTCACCTCTCTCCAGAAGGTTGCGGCGACGTGGCAATGTGGGAAGAGGCAAAGGGCAAGGAAACATTGGCTTCTGTTCCCCAACAGTTCCTGAGGGCATCATTGGACACCATGGAGGATGAGGCCTGGACCAAGGGCCTGAGCTGCGAGCTGAGCCGGTGGCTGAGCAGCTCTGCCAGCAGCTCTGGAGAAAAGGTGGGTTCCCCCCGGCTCTACGCAGCGGTGCAGCCGCAGGTGCTCAACTGGGGCAGGGGCTGCGGGTGGTGCTCTGCTCACACGGGCGGCTCACGCTGCTTCCCTGGCCCGTGCCCCCCAGAAGGCCTTTCCCTGCAAACTGCCTGGGGGTGGCTAAAGCTCGGCCCTGCAGCTGCTCTCAGCATCTCCCAGGGAGCGTGGGTCCTTCCCACCCGGCCCTCTCCCAGCAGGTCAGGCTGCTGCCACATCTCAGCTTCTTCCTTTCCTCCCCATCCCTTCTCTTCCCTTCCCATGCAGTCTTTCCTGTACAAGGCTCTGGGGACAGTGCTGGGAGCTTGTACGGAAGTCCTCCACATCCAAGAGAAGCTTCTGCAACACCTGGAGGAAGCAAACGCGGAGGAGCCATCTGAGGCCCAGGTGAGGTCTCCTCCCAGCCAGCTTCTGCCAGCATCCCCGGTCTGTCCCTTGGGCAGAGCGCTTCTCCTGGCCCTGCTCCGAGCCTTTCGATCTCCTCACTGCTGCACTGTTTCCCTCAGGCGAGGACCAGCCCGGCCACTGTGGCTGGCCGCCCGCGCCAGTAGGTTCAGGCCTGCGCCAACTGCCCCTTGTTCTTTTGTGCAGGGAATGATCTCTCTTCTCAGCCATGCTGCTGAGAGCAACTTCCACACAGCCTGGACACGCTCACCATGTTTGCGTCCAGGCTGTGCAAAGGCCAAAATGGGAGGAGTTCCAGACGCAAGAAGGTGAAGCATTACGCATTTCCATCGTGGCTTTCTGCTGCCTTATTTTCACTTGGGAGCCCAGGTGCATTGTGGGGCACCAGGGGCTGCTGAGCGAGTGTCTCAAGGCATTTCTCCCCACACAGATGGAGCTGGACAGCAGAAGAGCTCAGGCCACCCGCAGCGCTCTCATCCTCGCCCATGGCAGCTTGGCACTGCGTGCCTCCAAGGAACAGCTGCTCGCCCGCCTGGAGGGAGACATCGTGGGCAACATCCTGCTGCTCTACAGCTGCAGCTGCCGGGTGAGAGCTCGTAGCGTGCCAGGCTGTCTGAGCACCCAGCTGCAGCCCCTCCACGTGGGGGGACGCTGAGATGGGCCTTCTCTTTCCAAAGGTCCCTCGGGGACTGGTTTGTGCTCAGAGGAAGATGCAAGCCCTTCCCTTAGCATTGCCCCCACGTGTTCCCCTTGCAGCCCTTGGCCCTTTCCGCAGTTCAAAGAATGTTCTTCTCTCTTGGGCCTCAGGACCTGCAGAACACGCTTGCGCTGGTGCAGAGCATCACTGACTTCAGCTCTGCCTTCCAAGCTGTGGGTGACTCGGCCTGCTTTAACCCCTCCTTGAAGGGCAAGCTGCTGGAGATCCTGACGGTGAGTGCCTAGAGCCAGAGCTGTCTGCAGTGGAGTTTTGGGCTGTGCCATGAGACTCGGTTCCCCGGAGCCGTACAGGTCTCCCTCAGCCACACGTCTCCCGCTGGTGGGGACCTTGTGTGCTGGCAGGCAGCGGCAGGGCAGCGGCTAGGTTCACCAGCTGTGCAGCTGCTGCATCCTGCACTGCCTCCGTGAGAAATGTGGGAGTGATGGGGCTGGTGTGTGGCCGTCGTGTCTGTCTTTGGGCTGGGTGGAAGAGCTCTCACGTGCCCCCTTTGGCAGTGTTTCTCTGGTACTTGCAGGAGTTGCTGAAGAAGTATTACTTGGGCACCCCTGTCTCCCCAGTGCCCCTCAAGGTGGTTCTGGCCCTGGAGCAGTTGAGGTAAGTAAGGGTGGGAGCCTCTGGGGTTGCAAGGCAGGATGGTGGACCCCCTTCTGGGTAGCTCCCGAAGCCCTGGAGGGGGCAGGGGGGAGGGAGTCACTTCTACAGGAGAGATGGCTGGGCTGCTGTGCCCAGCGAAGCTGAGGTTCTGGGAAGGAGAAAGGCCCTGGTGCTCCTGTCCCCTGGCAGGGAAGAGAAGGGAGACCTGGTGTCTCCTTCCCATCAGAGCAGGAGGTGGTTCACTGATGCCGGGGAGATGCTGGCACTGAAGACAGCGCTCAGCAGCACAGGCTGGGGATGTTGGCTTTGCAGCTGTCCATTAGAAGAAACTCTGATGTTGTCTGAACCAGCCTGGCGAGCACTGCTAAAGGCCCTTTCTGCTTTCTCTTCCTTTATTCCTCCTGTCAGCAAGCTGAAGCCCTCTTTAGGAACCAAGGACATGTGTGACATGCTGAGTCTGTGCTGCAAGAATGTTGTGTTGCACCCTTCAGCAAAGATGATGCTGAAGATCAGGAAGTCACAGCAAGCAGCTCAGTACCTGCAGGTAACCTGCCGTGACTTTCACGGCCACCTCTCGGTTGGAGCCCTTCCTCAGCACACACAACCTATGCTCTGGCAGCAGCCGTGATGCCACAGCTCAGTGCCCTCTTCTGCTTTCAGCTTCTGCAAACGTCACTGAAAGCTCTGGGCCGGCTCATGGTGGTCCTGCTCGAGACAGAGACCAGTGGCTTCTTCCAGAACATAGTCCATGTGAGTACACGTGGGGCAAGGGAGAAAGCATGGCGCCTGTCGATAGCGGAGACAGAGATCTGGGGACTGAGAGGATGATGAGAGGGGGAGAAATCTCCTGCTGACGTGCCAGCTCACTGTGAGCTCAGAAATGGGCAGAGAAATGGGCCCTGCAGGGGGAAAGGCAGGAGCCAGCCCCTGGCAGGCCACAGCCAAGGAAAAGCTCCTGGGTTAGGAGGCAGGAGTGTCTGCAGAGAGCGGGGGCAGCAGTGCCGGTGCTCAGCGAGGTGGGGGGCCGCGTGGAGCCACAGGGCAGGCCCTGAGGGAAAGTGCTGGGAAATGAGGGATGGGGAGAGGGCTGGCATGAAGGGAAAGAAAAGATGTCTGCAGAGAGACAGATGCTCTGCCCCACGTCTTGCAGAGATCCATGACGTCAGACAACATGTGGGAGCGCAAGAGGGCCCTGCAGATCTGCTCCCAGCTGCTGGCTGCTTGTGAAGAGCGTGGAGTGAGTAAAGAGCCCCACCACATGCCCCTGCTCCCTCCCCAGTGCTCCTCAGCAGGAAGGCGAGCTCTGCCCAGCCGTGCGTGCTGTGCCACCCACCGTGTGGGGAAGGCATAGGTGGGAGAAGCTAGGGAGACCTGGGGCTGCCTACAGCTTTTTTCCTGCCTCTGGCCCCTGCAGAGAGGAGATACCTGCAAGCACTTTGGCTCCTTGGTGGGATTGCTGGCGCCTCTGACGTGTGATCCCATGCCCACATCCCGCCAGCTGGCTGTCACCTGTCTGAGCTCCCTTCTCCGAATCCAAGGTGAGTAGAGTGGCGTGCGCCAGCCCTCTGCTCTCCTTCCGCAGCACTACCAGAACCCCACGGGCTGGGCCCAGTTTACGGGAGGAAGAGGCACTGTGCGCAGCTCTCTTCTTCTCTCCACCCTGTCCTCTGTCTCTCCCCTGTGGAAAGCAGTTCTGTTTCCGGAAGCATGACTTCCCTTTTCTCCCTGTGCTCTTTCCAGCCAAGGCGACCAACAGAGTCATGCAGACAGGAGACATCGGGAGCCTGTGTGTGGGGCTGAATGACTGCAGCACCGTCCGTCAGCTCCAGACCTCTTCCAAAATCGCACGGGTAAGTGGACCGAAAAAGGGGTGGTAGGATCTCAGTGCGTAGGCTTTTGCACGTCCCTCTGCTCCCCCCAGCCTCTCACACCATCTCCAGAATGAGCTGTCACCCTGAGATCACTTTTCTCAGCAAGCAGCCGGAGGCACTGAGCTATGTCTGGCCTTAAGGCACCCAGTGCAAGGAGCTGATTCTATGATGTGTGTGTGTGCGTGTGTGTGTGCGTGTGTGTGAGACTGTGGCTGCTGGGAGGTAGGCTTTGCATGTAAGCAAACACCACGGGTGGAGAAGCTGAGAGAAGGCTCAACCCCCTTACGTATTAATAGCGGGGTATGGACCGCAGGAGCATTGTGATTGCTGCCTGAATGACCGGCAAGCTGCTGAACTAAGAATGCCCTCAAGACTGCTTTCTGTTTTGAAGAGCTGCCGCAGAGCAGTGATGGGATCTCTCCTGCTTCTCATTTCTCTGCAGATTGTGTACAGGAACTTCCCCCTGGAAGACACCGTCGACTTCATGATGGCCATCAAGGACACCTTCCGGAAGGCCAAAGGAATGCGTGTGCGTGCTGCTGGGAGGTGGATGATCACCCTTCTGCAGATGTATGGAAAGGACATCTGTCGGGACGTAAGAGACTTTCTTCCACGTGTCTTGGACTTTTGCTGGCTGCTGCACTACGGCTTGTGCCATTTGCCTCAGGTGCTACAGAAGCACAAGCAGAGCGCACAGCCAGGGCTTGGTTAGAGTGGCTGGTGTGAAATTTAGGCTTAGGCCTTGGCAGCATGTCAAGGGAGCAGGCAGTGCTCATGTGCTGAATGTCCACAGTTAAGCCCTGCAGAGTCAAGGATGCAGCCAGTCATTCTTTCTCCCCTTCTTCTTTCAGGTGCCACTGACCAACTACATCCTGCGCAGCTGCACGTCGTCGCCGACAGCACAGCACGTTCATGCCATTCCTGTCCCAGGCGGTGGTCATCCTCACCCGCTGTCAGGCAGACATCACGACTGACAGCTTCTTTCCGGCTGCTTTGAGCCCACAGACAGGTACTGGCACTCCTGCCACTGCAGTTATAGCTTGCCTCTGCTAGAGGGATCCCGGGAGGAAGCAGCTTTTCTTTCTTGCTCTCAAAGTCTGTTTGAGGCAAAAATTGCTCAGTCATGACTTGTGACTTTCCTTTTTCTAGTGAGACATGGAGGAAAATAAGAGAGTTTTGTCTTCAATGGTGGAGCCAGGAGAAGAAAAAACAAGAGGAAAAATGAAAAAGGAGAAAGGAGAAAAGAAAAAAGGAATGGGAGGAAAAGAGAGGAGAGGGAGGAGGAGAGGGGGAGGGAAAGGGGAGCAACAAAAGTGGGAAGGAAAAAGGGAAAGAGAAAGGGATATTTAAAAAGTAAGGAGAGGGAAGGGGAGGGGGGGAAGGGAGAAGAGGGGAGGAGAAGGGATGGGAGGGGAAGGGAGGGGGGGAGGGGAGGGGATGGGTGGAGAGGAGAGACAGAGGAGAGGGAGAGGAGAGGAGAGGAGAGGAGAGGAGAGGAGAGGAGAGGAGAGGAGAGGAGAGGAGAGGAGAGGAGAGGAGAGGAGAGGAGAGGAGAGGAGAGGAGAGGAGAGGAGAGGAGAGGAGAGGAGAGGAGAGGAGAGGAGAGGAGAGGAGAGGAGAGGAGGGGAGAGGAGGGGAGAGGAGGGGAGAGGAGGGGAGAGGAGGGGAGAGGAGGGGAGAGCAGAGAGCAGAGAAGGAAGAGAGAGCAGAGAAGAGCAGAGAAGAGCAGAGAAGAGCAGAGAAGAGCAGAGCAGAGCAGAGCAGAGAGGAGAGAGAAGAGAAGAGAAGAGAAGAGAAGAGAAGAGAAGAGAAGAGAAGAGAAGAGAAGAGAGAAGAGAGAAGAGAAGAGAAGAGAAGAGAAGAGAAGAGAAGAGAAGAGAAGAGAAGAGGAAGGGGAAGGGAGGGGAGAGGGAAAGGGGAGCAAAATGATTGGGAAGGCAAAGGGAATGAACAAAGGGATATTAAAAGGAGAGGAGAGGAGAGGAGAGGAGAGGAGACGGAAGAGGAGAGGAGAGGAGAGGAGAGGAGAGGAGAGGAGAGGAGAGGAGAGGAGAGGAGAGGAGAGGAGAGGAGAGGAGAGGAGAGGAGAGGAGAGGAGGGGAGGGGAGGGGAGGGGAGGGGAGGGGAGGGGAGGGGAGGGGAGAGGGAGGCGAGGGGAGGGGAGGGAGGGGAGGCGAGGGGAGGGGAGGGGAGGTGGAGGGGAGGGGAGGGAGAGGAGAGGAGAGGAGAGGAGAGGAGAGGAGAGGAGAGAGAAGAGGAGAGGAGAGGAGAGGAGAGGAGAGGAGAGGAGAGGAGAGGAGAGGAGAGGAGAGGAGAGGAGAGGAGAGGAGAGGAGAGGAGAGGAGAGGAGAGGAGAGGAGAGGAGAGGAGAGGAAGAGAAAGAAAGAGCAGAGCAGAGCAGAGCAGAGCAGAGCAGAGCAGAGCAGAGCAGAGCAGAGCAGAGAAGAGAAGAGAAGAGAAGAGAAGAGAAGAGAAGAGAAGAGAAGAGAAGAGAAGAGAAGAGAAGAGAAGAGAAGAGAAGAGAAGAGAAGAGAAGAGGATTAGCTAAAAAAAGTTGTATTATTTCTCTTGAAAAATTAAATGCCAGAATACTGGCTAAGAAGTGAAAAGAGTATTTTATTTATTTATTTATTTATTATTTATGTCTTCATGGTAATAGCTGCTGTCTGTTCTCCATACCAGTTACAGAATCACAGTATCACCAAATGTCTGGGTTTGGAAGGAACCTTGCAAGATCATCTAGTCCAATCCCCCTCGCTCCCCCCTGCCTTAGAAGGAACACCTTGATTAGGTCACACAGGAACGTGTCCAGCAGGTTTTGAATGTCTCCAGAGAAGGAGACCCCCACCACCTCCCTGGGCAGCCCGTTGCAGTGTTCTGTTACCCTCACCATGAAGAAGTTTCTTCTCATATTTTTGTGGAAACTCCTATGTTCCAGCTTGCAGCCATTACCCCTTGTCCTATCACTGGTTGTCTCTGAGAAGAGCCTGGCTCCATCCTCCTGATGCACACACCCTTTGCATATTTATAAACATGAATGAGGCCACCTCTCAGTCTCCTCTCCTCCAAGCTAAAGAGACCCAGCTCCGTCAGCCTTTCCTTGTAAGGGAGATGCTCCAGTCCCTTCATCATCTTTGTGGCTCTGCGCTGGACTCTCTCAAGCAGTTCCCTGTTCTTCTTGAATGGAGGGGCCCAGAACTGGACATAATACTGCAGATGTGGTCTCACCAGGGCAGAGTAGAGGGGGAGGAGAACCTCTTTTGACCTACTAACCCCACTCCTCCTAATACACCCCAGGATGCCATTGGCCTTCTTGCCGTGCTGGCTTATGGTCACTCTGCTGTCCACCAGGACCGCCAGGTCCCTTTTCCCCGCGCTGCTCTCCAACAGGTCAGTCCCCAACCTATACTGGTACCTGGTGTTGTTCTTGCCCAGATACAAGTCTCTACGCTTGCCCTTGTTGTATCTCATCTCATTTCTCCCTGCCCAACTCTCCAGCCTATCTCGGTCTTGCTGGGTGGCAGCACAGCCTTCTAGCATGTCAGCCACTTCTCCCCGTTTTGTCTCATCAGCAAGCTTGCTAACAGCGCACTCTACTCCCTCATCCAAGTCACTGGAGAATATAGCGAATAGTACTGGTCCCAGTACCGACAGGCCTCCACCTACACTCATCTGTCCCACTGACCACAACTCTCTGGCTTCTTTCCTTCAGATGGTTCGCAGTCCCCCTCACTACTCGATCGTCCACACCACCTTCCTCAGTTTAGCTGCGAGGATGCTGGGGGAGACGGTGTCAAATGCTCTCCTAAAATCAAGATAGACCACTTCCACCGCTTTACCACCATCTATCCACCTGGTTACGTCTTCATAAAAGGCTATCAGGTTGGTCAAACATGACTTCCCCTCGGTGAATATCTTGTTTAATAAAGAGATCAGACTTTAGACTGCAGCTTTTCATGTTCCATTTGAAAACTGGCCATTCATATCAATGGAAAATGGAGCAGCAAAGCAACCAAAATGTTGATGAACTTTTGGCAATCTTGAAAGCTATTCTCTAATTCCTGGATCAAAACAGAAAGCACAGCTGCATATTTTTTGCACTAGGGGCTGACCTGCAGCAGAGGAGCTCTGCAGAGAAGGACCTGGGTGTCCCGATGGACAGCAGGCTGGCCGTGAGCCTGCAGTGTGCCCGTGCAGCCAAGAAGGCCAACGATATCCTGGGGCACGTTAAAAACACTGTGGCCAGCAGCTCGAGGGGGGTGATCCAGGACACCTTCCTGCTCAACCTGCTGTAGGACATTGCTTTTAGCAGGGAGGTCGGTCTCGATGATCTCCAGAGGTCCCTTCCAGCCTCTATGGTTCTGAGATTGTATGAGAAAGAAACTGCAAGAACCACGTGCTAATTGATCGGGATGGATCTGGCAGAGGCAATCCCTTTTCCAAGGCAAAAGGAAGGTCTTAGCAGCAGTGGCAACCCCCCTGTGATGTGCAGGGTCACCAACCACTAGACCAGGCTGCTCAGAGCCACATCCAGCCTGGCCTTGAATGCCTCCAGGGATGGGGCATCCACAACCTCCTTGGGCAGCCGGTTTCAGTGCGTCGCCACCATCTGAGTGGTACCAAACAGCTCTATTTTCAAAAAGTGGATTGGAAAGGTGCTTGGTACTACCCTCTAGCTTTAAATTGGTAGCTGCAATTTAAATATTTCATACTTTTCCTATTTACCTGCTTGGACTGAAATTTTCCTTGTCATTATCCATCCCATGCTTTACTTTTTTTCTTTGGAAAGCCTTGGCTAGCACAACTTCAGTCATTTCTGAGCACAAGGTAAAGGAAAATATCAGTATGCACTTTCAGATGACTGGATGCCATCACTGTGCTGCAGCTGGATCACAAAAAGGGCAGAAAAGGCTTATGTCTGTACTACCTTTATGAGAGCTTTCCAAAATATGCCAGGTTATCAGGTATCATCTACTTTGTTAAGTCCTGAAGGTTACTTTTCCTAATTTTCCTTGACTGAGGTTCTCCAGTCTGGATCCCTGAAGCGGTAAGTAGGGCTTTCTCTCCAAATGCATCTCTGACACACTGGAGGCAGCAGAACTGAGAAAAGGAAGGGTACTTTCCTCCATTCCCTCAAATAAATACAAACCACAAGACCCTTAACTACTCCCAGGTCCTTTGCCTGGCTCTGCTCACCTCCTTCGGCTTCGATGAGATGAAGCCTCTTGGGAGGTCTCTGCTCTGTCTTGCCCTACTGCTCACCACCATCAAGCCACTTAACCAAATATTTCATAAAAGCCAGTCATCCTGCCTGATTCTATATGGGTGGAATTTGGAGAAGAGCTTAAGCTTCCTGGATGCGCTTAAAGACTCTGAGTGCCAAGCTTTGAAAAAAGTTGAAATACAGCATGAAATACTTCACAATATCAGCTTCTACAGGATGCTCATCTAAAAGCAGTGTATAAATTTATACCTTGGTGCCACTACGTAATGCAGAAATTCAAATTTCATGCACATTTTTTAGAAATAGAGGATTATCTTTTTTTCAGGCAGTGACAAGCACTAGAAAAAGTAACAATTTAGATTTCAGTGCCCAAGATTTCAAATTAAAGGAATTTGAAGTAATGGGATGTAAGGAAATACTCAAAGATGAGCGTGAGAAAAAAAGGTTCAGAGTAGAAGCAGAAAAAGGATCGCGTAATTAAAACTTCATCGGCATGCACTCATAGTAAGCTACAGTTTCACCATTAGCCTAAATTATAGCCCTTCTTCAGCTCATACCTCATAACCTCAACAACATTTTTAGATGTTTGACTACAATACATGCAACGCTCTACATGTATACCTTGCAGAATGTGCAGCATCTAGTTTGATGTTGATTTTTGCTTGAAAATACAGTTTCTTTGAAGAAAAAGATCAGTATGTTTCTGTCTTCGTTTTTCATTACTCTTTCTAGATGGAAAAAAAAAAGAGCCAGGTTTCATGCAAACCATTCTTAGTTTCATTGCACATGGCCCCCAAATTCCTGGGCTCCTATCTGAAGATCAGATCAAAGACCACTCACTTGGCACAATTCCACCACCATTTAAATAAAAGGGGAAAAAAAACCAAAACAAACGAACAAAAACAAAAACAATAACAACAAAAAAAAACCAACCAAAAACAAAAGTGGGAGCTTAAGGGTTTGCAAACATTTTATTCACCTTTGAAATGAGTTTTCCACTGGCTTGGTCTGAAGAAAGGAATATAAAGCAGTTCAGGTCCACAAAACAGAAGGTAACTATACAATTTTCTTTTAGCACATAAAAAATGTAAATTTCATCTTAAGTATTGAAACATCATAGAGCGTGGCCTTCCAATGCCCCCTCCCCATCTGTCCTCGTCTGGCTCAACCAAACCTGTAAGGCAGGG
Organism: Gallus gallus; assembly: GCF_016699485.2. Taxonomy (NCBI): domain Eukaryota; kingdom Metazoa; phylum Chordata; class Aves; order Galliformes; family Phasianidae; genus Gallus; species Gallus gallus. The sequence goes on from NW_024096074.1 coordinate 26,139, forward strand.
GCTGCCATCATTCTTTTCCAGGACTTTCCTGACATGTTTTAGCCTCTGTCTGATCACAATATGCACAAATTGTGCCTATTAGTTTTTGACAAAATTCATTCTTTGCAGCATTAGTACTACTGCATTTACTACCAGTCCTATCAAAATAATCCATCTTTTTGTCCATTCAGGTCATATACAAAGAGACTTAACCACACAGTAAATTGTAAAAAGCCCTACTCCTGTCTGCAATGCTAATTTTCTATGACTGCCATGACAAAGTTACTTCCTACTCACACACCTTCCCAAAGTTAGTTCCCATCCTTTTTCCAAAATTATCAATTAGTGTTAGAGAGATCACTGCTGAGTAAGCTATCCCTGTGTTTGTCCACATGCTCTCTGGGTCAGCGTTGATGCAGTTGTCTCAGTGCTGCAGTAGCATTGACTGCAGGATGAACAAACCACATACTTCTTTTTTTTTTCCACCTACCTGCTTTTTTTTCTTTTCTTTTTTTTATTCCATTTTTTTTTCTCTAGCCATCTCACAGAATGACTGAAAGCATACTCTTAAAAGATGCTATCTAGATTATCTTAGTGATATCAGCATGACTCGAAATATATTCCATCCTTGTGGACTGACTGCTAGACTGCTCTGAAGCCAAAACAGAGCTAGATAAACTCAAGCTCCTGGTCTTCAACTGCCTGTTCTCAAAGCCACTTTTGTTACTGTTGCCAAAACCAGAGCCAGCAAGTCAAGTGGAGGAATCTGTTGAGGGATGGACAGCAGAGGCAAGATGTTCTGATGGGAAAGAATGACACTGACGCTGAATGGGTACGAAAATAGGAAATGCCTTTTGCCCTCTTTTGTAACTTAAGAGTGCCTTAATTTTTAAAAGGCCATTTTAAAAAGTAAGAATATTTTAGTTAATAATTTAGCACTCACTTCAATTAGAATACTTATTAAAACTTCCAACGACATTACAATTAAAAGTTTGGAAATAATTTTATTATAAATTCTTGCTCCATAAAGATTTCTGCTCTGAAAAGACAGCATATGCAAAATCGCTTCTTTATCTGTTATTGTCACAGTATAATTCTTTGAAACTACGGAGCAGAAATCTTAGCTGAAAATATATTTCTATACATCTGAGGGGGTGGTTTTCATATAAATGGTAAGCTTGCTCAGCTGCAACTCTGTTAAGTGCAGGAAGGACACTGCTCAGGAATAGGCAATGCCACAATCTCGTCTACTCCACTCAGCAGAGAATGGGCAACTCCATAGCTCAAAAACCTATGTTCAGTTTGTGAGTTGCTACTGCTCTTCTTGATTTCAGTTGTCACAAGGCCAAACTGCCTCATGTTCAGTTGTCTCAGGATTGTGACTATAGAATTACAGAATGGTTTGGGTAGGAAGGGACCTTTCAGATCATGCAGTTCCAACCCCCTGCTACAGGCAGCAACGCCTCCCACTAGACCAGGTTGCTCAAGGCCCCACCTAGCCTGGTCTTGAATGCTTCCAGAATGGGTGCTTCCACAACTTCTCTGGGCAACCTGTTACCGTATCTCACCACCCTCACAGCAAAGAATTGCTTCTTAAAATCTAGTCCAAAACCTACCCTCCTCCATTTCCCTCCGTTCTGTCACAAAGTGCCCTTATAAAACGTCCCTCCCCAGCATCACCTGCCTTAGTTGAAATCTGAGCAGAAGACAGTCTCAGATATAGGTGGAAAGGAAGGTTCTCCCACACTTAGTTGTTAATAGTTTTTCAGAGCAAACACATAGAATTTAGATGACGTTACTTGGGAACAGCAGCACTGTGTGTCCACTTTACGGAAGTCTGTCTGATTAAACAAGGAGCCAAGCAGATGACCCAGAGGGCAGACAGCAGATTTAACAGCTTGAAATAGGCGATACCCACCACCAAACTGATAAAGGGCATGCTATGTTACCTGAGGTCTGCTTACTAAGGAAGAAATTACTATTTCATACATATTACAGTGTTAAAATAGTGGCACATCCTCCACCTATTGTTAATAATGCTACCCAAAATAATAGCCAGAAAAATATACCATAGAATCATAGAATCACAGAATGGCCTGGGCTGAAAAGGACCTCAAAGATCATCTAGTTTTCCTCCCTCCTCATTGCAGATCACAGATGGGCAGAAGGGAAGCTGTGATAGGTTTTAGAGCAGCTGGTGCTCAGGCTACACGTGTTTTAATCTTCTGCTACTGACGTGGGCTGACCCAACCCATAGCCAAGCACCCATACAGCCATTCATCTGCTCCACCAGTCCCAGTGGGATAGGGAGAGAACAAGAAAAGCAAAAGCAAGAAGACTCGTGAGTTGAGATGAAGGCAGTTTAATAGGTAAAGAAAAGAGGAAAACAAATAGCAAAGGAAAAGCAGTTGTTCACTGATTCCCACAAGCAGAATGATGCTTAGCCAGTCTCCAAGGAATGGCCATATCTGAAGCAAAAAGACCCTGAAATCTGTCTTCCTCTACCATAGTTTTATTGCTGAGCATGATGCATCAGCTGCCTTCCAGTGTGTCAGCCACTCCTCCCAGCTCTGCATCCTCAGCAAACTCGCTGAGGGTGGACTCTATCCCTTCATCTAGGTCGCTGACGAAGATGTTGAACAAGACCAGATTCAGTAACAACCCCCAGGGAACACCAGTGGTTACAGGCCTCCAACTAGACTCTGCACCACTGATGAGACCCTTCTGAGCTCTGCCAGTCGACCAGTTGTCAACCAAACCTCATCATCCACTCATCTATCCCCGCACTTTCTAGGTTTCATCACGAGAATGGTGTGAAATATGGTGTCAAATGCCTTGCTGAAGTCACGGCACACAACATTCCACCGCTCCACCCCCCATCTACCCAGCCAGTGATGACATCAGAGAACGCTGTCAGGTTGGTCAAGCGTGACTTCCCCCTTGGTGGATCCATGTTGGCTACGCCCGATAACCTTCTTCTCTTCCAATGCCTTGGAGAGGGTAATCCAGGAACAAGTTGTTCCATCATCCCTTCCTGGGGAATGGATGGTGAGGCTGAGTAGCCGGTAGTTTCCCAGATCCGCCTTCTTGCGCTTTTTTTAAAGACTGGAGTGACACTGGCTATCCTCCAATCTTCAGGCATCTCTCTCCTGTTTGACAGGACCTCCCAAAGATGATAGAGAGCCATTTAGCAATCACCTCTGCCAGTTCCTCCAGCACATGTGGGTGCACCCCATCGGGGCCTGTGGATTAGCGTGCATTAATTTTGGCTCTAGATGCTCTCTGGCCCAATCCTCCTCGACCAAGGGAAGCCTTCCCTTCCCCAGGCTTCCTCTCTTACCTACAGGGTGTGGGGCTGGGGTTTCCTAACGGCTAGTCTTAGCATTAAAGACTGAAGCAAAGAAGGCATTCAGAATCTCTGCCTGCTCAGAATTCCCTGTTACCCAGGCACCCGGCTCATTAGTAGAGGTCCCACATTTCCCTAGTCTTCCTTTTACTGTTGACATACTTCTAGAAAACCTTTTCTTGTTATCCTTTACCTCCTTGCAAGATTGAATTCAGAGAGGGCCTTAGCCTTCCTTGTTGCATCCCTACAGGCACTGACAACGTTCCTATACTCTTTGCAGGTGACAGGCCCTTCTTCCACTGGTCATGGATGTTCTTCTTTCCTTGTAGCTTAGCTGTGAGCTCCGTGGCTCATCCCCACAGGCCTCTTGCTCCCTTTACCC